>NC_085104.1:2063746-2098746 GCF_963422355.1 Corticium candelabrum
CACTCTCAGTATTGATTCCAGGTTTACAAGTTTCCTTTTCATTACTGATTTGATGTTTAGAAGCATACTGTGCATCACTGGTATCATGAGCAACAGATTTTTGTATATCAGTGATTTGAGGTTGCATGTAGGCTTTTATTAGAGCCCCATGATAGAGCTTGGACATAATTTTTCCGGATTCAGCTTTTAGCTGGTAACGTCCTTTGGACATTGCCTGAATTACTTCGTATGGTCCTTTCCACTTTGCCTCAAGCTTTCCTCCCATTCGGTGTGAATGCTGCATTGATTTTAGAAGAACAAGAGTCCCCTTAGCATATTCCTTTAGAGGAAAAATATTTGTTTGTCAATAATATTAGTGGTAGCTTACTGCGTTATTAAAACAGACTACATGGTGTTACTGACAATACATTTTCTCTAACTGTAAAATCTCGTGTTTACAAGTATTGTGAATGTGCAGTAGTATATACTAAAATTAGTTAGTTTTAATATCTAATGGTAGACTCAAAAGGCATGACACAGTCTAACAATTTAGGATGTAGACTTCTCTGTGAATTTTGTTTATGATGAATGATGGCAAGGTGTCAGCGTCAAGGTGTGTGTGTGTGTGTGTGTGTGTGTGTGTGTGTGTGTGTGTGTGTGTGTGTGTGTGTGTGTGTGTGTGTGTGTGTGTGTGTGTGTGTGTGTGTGTGTGTGTGTGAATAGCAAACTCACTACTGTACGTGTGTAATGGAGTAGTGTCTATAGCAAATTAGCATATTTAGTATTTGTTGGGAGCAATACAAAAATACTTCCTATTGCTTAAAAATTATTCAGACACAGTGCAGGTTGAATACGTTTTAAAAATAATATCATATTTATGACTTATTGAACTAATTTTATAATCCAGCATGTGTGTTATGTTTTATGAAAGGAACAGTAGAAGATTGGAGGGATTTGCAATATTGTATGTTTGCTAAGTTTTAGATTGGTTGTCTGTCTTTGCTGTTGTGTAGATTGCATGTATGTATGTATACAGGTATATACGTATCACGGTATGTACGTGTGATGGTATGTATGTATGTATGTATGTGGCTCAATTGGTTAGAGTGTGCATTTGGAGATTGGCAACATCCGGGACCTTCGGGTCAGAGTTCGAGTGCGGGAGGGCCACATACATAAGTTCCCCTGGGCAAGGAACTAACATACACTTGCCTCTCTCTCCGGAGTGTCAGTTTCTGTCCAGCAAGTTTGAAGCATGAAGTATGAAGTATGAAGTACAGCAAGTATGACATACCTAGTGACATGATAGTGTGACTGCTGAAAGTGTAGAGTATAGCAGGTATAGAAAGTTTGGAGTGTCTGCAGTAACCTGGGCCCTAAGGGTCCTTGTAAAAAATGTATGTATGTATGTATGTATGTGCACTGGAAGCCATTAGCCATGCTTTTGCACGTTGGTGACTTGTGTGAGATGGCTGAATTTAGTTGAAAGAGGTGAAACAAGGACAAACTAAAGATTTTCTTTGCAATTGCATTGTGACTAATGTGGTTGCTCCTGCACAGCACAAATTTATGGATACATCATGTACAAAGTCATAATTGAGCTCAGTTGTATTGACTACTCATTAAATAGTACTGAGCTCAGTTGTGGCAACTATTCATTCCATTATCATATATACATGTATAGGTATATATAGGTATGTATGTACTGCATGTATGTATGTAAATATATATGTATGTATGTACAGTATGTACAATAGGCAAGGAATTCACATGCAATTGCCTCTCTCTATGGAGTGTCATTTCTGTCAAACCAAGTACAGCAAGTGCATGCTTACATTTTGTTACCATTTTGAAAGTTGTATTGTCACATACTCTGACTTGCAATTCTATTTAGTTAATGGTTGCCATTGAATTTTTTTTAGAATCAATTGACTGAGTCGATCAGCCTTGCAAAAGTCTTAAAGATATTTATTTAGCAGACACATTGTAATGTTTGTTTATCTATGAATATCGTGTAAAGTTTTCGTTCAATAGAACAGAGAACACATTGCATTTTATGTTGTGGAATATTATATAAATAAGTAAGCTGAAACTTGCACAAGGTAAATTAGTTAATGATTGTAATCATATAAAATAAAGACTGTACCTTGCTGAGGTTTGTTTCGACCAAAGTGACAACCATCAATACCATCATGGCAAGCTTGAATGACGCGCAGTTTTTGTTCTTTCGACACTATTACCCGCTGAAGGTTGATGGTGTTTGACGTAGAGTCTACTTGCTTGTGGTAGAGCACTCCATCCTGCTGTTTGAAAAGTCTGCTTGCTGATGAAGACCTCTTTTATCGTTTGCTGTAAATTCAGGTGGATACTGCGGTTGTCCGCGTTTATGACTGCGTAGGTAATCTACTAGCGCTGGACAACGACTTACAACGACTTTCAGAGAGTTTGGAAGACTTGCTCATGTCACAGTTCGAAAACGGCGGGGAAACACTATTGCGGTTTACTTTATATCAACACGGATAGTATGGACTGGTACCGGATACTTTGTCCTAGGCTACAATATCCGGCCGGATAGTCTAGACTATCCCCCGGATACTCTGTCCGGGGGATACTCTGTCCTGTGACACCGGATCTAACAACAAAGACGATAAGCGTTTGAGGCCGACAACATTTGTAATTTTTTTGCAATCTTCTCATGTCGGTGTTAGTTTACACTGTATGTTTGGGGTGCTAGATGTAAAACCTTGCAATTGCATGCCTCTCTCTCTGCCTGGCCTGTCATTCCCCGGATTGTCAATCTCCCGGCTGCATACATGTATGTAACGTCCAGTATAATTTTTGCATTACTTTCAAATGCAATAATTAATTAAAGCATAAATTGTTGTTAATTGTAATCAGATATGCAGATTGTAATGTTTGGCCCTCCAAACCTCGAAAACTTACTCCTCCTATACATCCTGCACATGGCTGCTTCAGATCATTTAACTGTGTGCAAACATATTAATTATCAAATTAATTTATTAACACTAAAACCCCGTCTTTCCGGACATAGTGGATTCTTTGAACTATAGACTCTCTAGACGGCTCTGCTTGCATATATCTGGGTATCCGGGCTATCTTCCTAAAGTAAAAAGTAACGTTTCAACGGTTTGAAAAAGCCTTGGCTCACAAAAACGTAAAGCGACGTATGTTGTTAATTGCGCCCACTTTGGACACTTTTTTATGGGCGTGGTCGTTTACAAAAGACCGCCTCACGATTTGGTGCAAAGAAAAGTTGAGAGGTCTGCGTAAATACGTGTGAGGACCAAAGCTGTACACCACCCTTTTCCTCAGTCTGCATATGGATCTGCCACTGATTCTACCGTATCAGTCAAATAGAAGCCAATAAAAGTGGGCGTGTCGATAAAAGTGGGCGTGCCCCATAGCTTCGTGACCTTTATCCCCCCATTCCTAGGGGTCACACTAAGCCCCAGCATACACGATGGTATGTCAACCAATTTCGGTAACGACTTTTCTATAAATGTACATGAATACAAACACACATACATTTTTCAGTTTGTATTGAAAGAGTCCTTACTACTCTAAAAACGGCTACTTGCGCGGTTATGGTCTGAACTGCGAGGTATTCAAATATATAACTAGATATAAAATAAATTTAAAAATTTACTGAAAGACAGATTCAATGCCAACAATCGTTGTGATCATTGACTGACTTAAACCTAACTTCTGAAACAGATCTACATGTCTCTATGTCCATAATGTCATCAGTCCTGGTCGGTACCAACACAACTTGATGTCTCTCCAATAGGAGGCAAAGGTTTCTTCCCCGCCAAAGATGACCAAGATGCAACACGTTTAATACTTGCAGATTCTGATTCCATGTTGAGAGTCGTCAGACAACTAGCAGACGCCGACTGTTTGAGCAGCTTAGACACTGAATGTGGACGATCACTTGGTAGTCGTGGTGATGGCGTTACAACACACTTTACTTCACATGCCACACTTGGAATGTCCAATTTCTCATCCACTACTTTTGTTAAGAATCGCACCATTACATCAATAGATGACAATCTAGTGTCCTGCTTAGTGTCAACTTGTATATCCGGTTCACGTAATAAACTGCTTTCTCGTCGAAGAAATCGACTTGCTTTTGTAAAGAATGACTTCACCGCTCCCTGCCTTCCTTCTAAGTCTTCCACAAGCTCGTCACTAACTTCGGTGTCCTTTTCAACAGTGAGGAGCAGCTTGGCAAATACTTTCACGAGTTTGTTCAATTCGACTGTAGGTGTGTCTACTATCTACCATACATAAGCAACAGAGTAGTCAGATGGTGGGTAAGCTTGAAGTGTTAGCATGTGTATACCTTTGCTAGCAATTCACAAAGTGAGTGCATTAACAACTCTTGAGGCTTTAAAAAGTTCAAAACGATATAAGAATATGACACAAAATGCAAGCACGCACTACATGCATTCAAAATTAATAACTAAATAATTAATTAACTTAATAAATATAAATAAATAGATAAATCTAACTAAATAGATAAACAAATTTAAATAAATAAATATTATTTTTATACATTTTATAGGCTGTGGCATAAATTTCAATAAATGTCAGCGTGAATGTCACTGCATGGTCAACTGATCGTCTACCCATGTCGTTTACCACTACCAATTAAGTAACACTCACATTGACTGCAAGATATATTTTGATGTATAAACACTTCACAACAGAAACTGGATTAACAATAAAGTTGTGTACACACACACACACACACACACACACACACACACACACACACACACACACACACACACACACACACACACACACACACACACACACACACACACACACACACACACACCAGTGATCAATCCACGTGATCAATCAATATAGCAGCCGCCATTGGCCATTGGCAGACAATAAATGTCAATTGGCCCGTATCATTAGACCACAGCCTGACATTTTGCGGACCAAACAGGAGAGAACACGCCAAATCTACATGTATGTACATACATGCAATGGTTGGCATGTTGTTGCCATTGTTTATATAGGAACGTCTGTTTACGTTGAAGTAACACCAGATATGCCTGTTATCATCTGTGTAGACTCAGAAATAGAAACCACAGGTGGATTAGGATCTAATCTGAACAATTAACACACACAATATGCGTGAAGTGTGTACAGTAGCCAAGTAGTAGGTTATTAGTTAATGTGCCCCATCCTAAAACAGGGAAACTGTCTCTAATAAATAGATCTTCAGTCAATGCTTGTCACCAAACTCATTAGTAAATTCTAGCGGCTGCTGCAGTGAGTGCATAGATTGAATGAAACCTACAGAATGTCTTGCAAACTATGTGTTGGGTGTCTAATTACGACTTGTGAAAGTTAGCACCTTCTAATTACCTATGGAAGTATGAAAAAGATTGATGGTTTACTATTTACATTCTGTTTGAACACCGAGAGCAACTGTTTTGATCTTTCTTCTAAGCTACAAGACATACGACCTTCTATTGCTAAAATATTCTCAAGGCAGCAGATTTTTGCTTTAGATTTGTAGATACAAGGTTCACAAGCTCGTTTGGTTACGCCCGTTAGAAGAGATTTCATGATTGACATTCACATAGCAGCTACAAGCACTTCCGGCGTTTGCATTTGACCAACTGTGAATTGAGTATGAGTCTGCAAGTAGATCTAGTCGCTGCTCAGTTGTATCTAGCTGATGCTCCATTAACTCACCAACCATTCCAGGTTGCAGGGGATGGCAACTGCTTCTTCCGCATTCTGATGTTGTTTTACTTCTACTTGCAATCAATGTTGGGTTTCATTTGGTCTAAAAACCGCTACCTTGTCATGCTTGGCTATAATTGTTTTTAGCATTGCTTTTTTAAGTAGGGCCTAAGAAGTAATGGAGACATTGGCTCTTCCTATATTCATGTATACTCTATCACTTTCTTATTACCTATTATACTATAGCATGTTATCTAAGTGAGACTAACTCTCACACTAATGAGCAATCTTTGTCAATTGCTTAGTTAGCAATACAGCTTTTAAAATTGCTAATTGAAAGTTAATTTACTGGCTTAAATATGGTAGATAGATAACTTCTTCTTTTGGCTCATAATTTTGAGCTACCGGTCAATACAAGCAGTTGTGGGATCCTCACTGCATTAATATTAACAACAATTAAACAAAAACTGTACATTAGATATGGACATTTGTACAAATCTGTGCAGTTGTTTTTCTATAAATAGTTACTGATGCTGTATACTGAATCAGAATGGCCGATCAAGTTTATCAATGGCCGGTCAATATTGAATTTTATCTGACATTTGGCTAATGTGACAAAATTATATTGATCATTGCACACACACACACACGCGCGCGCGTGCACACACACACACATGCACACACACACACACACACATACACATGCACACACACATGCACACACACACACACACACACACACACACACGTATGTATGCATGTATGTGTGTATTATACTGTATCTTAGCCAAGCGTACGAATGCAGACACCATGAGGTCATACCTTGCTCAACGCACACAATAATTTCTTGCAACTGATATCACCATCTGCGAGCAGCATCTCAACTTTGTCTACAGTCTCTGTGGAAATCAGTGGTTCCTTCACAAAAGACTCTCAAAGCAAATTCAGTTAGCAAAACTGGTATACACATGTACCTACCGACAGCAAGCCGAGCCACGTTTTCAGCATCAATGCCAATACACGTGGATCATGTTCACAATAAATGCAATTCCAGTTTGTACTTGTGTTAACTTTTTGCATTAATTCCTCAGCCTTCTTAAGAACACCCTTGTCAACATTCCGAAGCAACAATGCCTCCGTAACAGTCATGTACAAGCTCTTTCCATCAGCAACTTCTTTTGTTGCATCAAATACATTGTCGTCCACTGTTTCATCATTTACCTGATAGTTAAACGAAATTTCCCTCATTCTACTGTCTTTCTCCTCTAAACCGCAAGTGTCCATAGAAGGTACCAACGATGAAGTCCCAACAGAAGACAATTGACAAGACTCAGCTTCAGTTGCTTCAGAAAGTAAGAAATCATTGGTCACATGATAATGTGTGGGAGACATCGTCAGAGAATTGTGAACTTCTAATGTTGTCCTTCCATAGGCTGGAAAAGGAGCCGCCGAGAACCGCCTCTTATGTCTTGACATTTCGCTCTTGTAACTATTACGTACAGCCAAATCATCAACTGTACAGCCGACCACCTCTGGACGACTTGTCTGCACATGTGCAAGGTCAACTTCTTCAGGTAACGCTGAATAGCTAAGTGTTTTGTAATAGCCCTTCGACTGAGGCAAACACTGAGAATGCCTTTCACTAGTAGGACTGTTTTCTGATGAAGAAATACAGCTCAAATCATTACCAGCACCAGATAGATCAATAGGAGGCAAAACTTTGCCCAAATTGGAGCCAAGACTTGCACTAGATGTACTTCGTGATGAAAGATTAGAAACGTCAGTACCTACAGTCACTCCTGTCCAGTCAGACAATTTTTGTTTCCTTTCTCGTTTGCTCAATTTGATCAATTCCTTGCAAAGCACTTTGACTACCTACATGAGACATTTACAACAACTTGAACATCAATGTAAACGTAGATGTCTTCTACTTGCCTTCGGAATACGTCTGTAGTCTCGAGCTTCCATACCATGTAAAATGGCTCTCTGTCGTTTTAAGTATTGGGCAAGTGTGAATCGATCTGACATCCGAGTACTGGAACATAACACTGTTTGTGTTGACAATAATATTACAAAACAATACAAATAGTTACTACCTGGTTGGAAAGACCACCCGCATAGGGCGAATGTGCTCAGCAAATAATCGCACGATCTCCATCTGACCACGTGTTTGGCATGCATTTGGTCTGCATGAAAACAAACCCTTGAGGCAATAATTTAAGTTCATTTGCCCAAAAATTAAAAGTATGCAAACTATACAAACATAAATATTAGACTCCTATGATGACAAATGCTAATCTTAAACCACATGTTGGTAGTGACTATCGGTCATCACTATCAACACATTGTGTTAACTAAACATTCATTCAGCATTAACAATACACAAACTCCAAACAATGATCGCAAATAAACAAAATAAAACAAACAGCAACTACCTTATAGAAAAATAGAAACAAAAATGAAAAATATAAAAAAAATAAAAAAATAAAAAATAAGAATAAAGAATAGAAAATTGGAATAAAAATAAAAGAAATAAAAATTTTAAAAATAAAAATAAAAATAAAAAGTACGGAATAGAAAATAGAAACAAAAAATAAAAGAAATAAAAATAAAAATTAAAAAATAAATATAATATAGAAAATAAAAATAAAAATAAAAATAAAATAAAGAATAGAAAATAGAAATGAAAAAAGAAATAAAACAACTAAAAATAAAAAATAGAAAAAGAATAAAAATTTAAAAAATAAAAGACAAAAAATAAAAAATACTAAAAAATATAAAAATAGAAACAAAAATAAAAAAGAATAAAATAAAACTAAAGAATAAAGAATGGAAAGAAAATTAATTAAGGAATAAAGAATGGAAATAAAAAATATAAAAATTAAAAATTAAAAAATTAAAAATAGAAATAAAGAATAGAGAATAAAAATAGAAATAGAAATACAACATTAAAATTAAAATAAACGAATGAAACTTAAAAACTACCTTTTAGATCTGACACGAAGAATTGCGTCATCGGGTGCCATACGATACGCATAGACAAGATAGCAAGCAATCACCACACCCGTTCGCCCTACACAACAAACCAATAGACCAAAACCCACAAACACATTAACCAAATTTCTAGTAACCCAAGCCAGCATGACAATGAACTGCCACCTAGAAAGCAAGTATATTATGACACATAGAACTTAAACATGAACAATCACGACACAAACTTTGCCTTCCTGAAGAGCAAAATCAACAACCTTGACCATATCAAACACACAGTTCATAGTAGGAACACCATAATCCCTCCTACATAAAATATAATTATGATGATACAATCACATGTCAAGCCACCACAATGGAGCTCAACTTACCATCCAAAATTGTAGAAAAATACTACATAATGTGTAAGGTAAAACAGCAAATGAAACAGTGAAATGTAGTATGTAGTGTTAGTACTCACTGTCAGCATCCATGAACTGCTGTGGGTCATAGCTGAATCCAGAACGATGCAAAGGAGGTCCACAGCTGGCGTGTTCATTTACTTCTTGAAGATTAACAATCGACTTGATGCCGTGGCTAATAATAAATTTCTAGTTAATTAATGCCACATGATTTGCACAAAATAGATAAACACTGATCTAGTTGTGTACAATTGTAATATAAACACTAATTTATATAACCAGTTGATCAAACCAACTTAGATGGACCTTCAGTACTTCATTAGGTTACCCACATAAATGTGTATCACGCAGAGAATAATCCAAAATTCAAATGTCACTTTTTAAAAAACATTGGAATAAAATTAAGTATAATAAAAAATAAATAAAATATAAATAAATATAATAGTCAAATTGTAAGTACAATTTAAGGTATAATTTTATTTAATTATATCTTTAGTACTTACAAGTATACTTTACATCAAACAACATCACTCACTTTTAAGAAATAAATAAAATATATAAAAATAAATAAATAATTTATAAAAAATAAGCATAATTTGATTCAAAATTTATATTTTTATTTACTAATTATATTTATTTATATTTATCTTTATTTATTTAATTACTTTGTAATACTTACATTATACTTCAAATCAAACTGTCTCAACCTATAATTTACTAATTATATTTATTGCTATTTTATTACTATATTTAATATATTTATTTAATCACATGTAATACTTAAATTATACTTCAAATCAAACTATGTCACTCACACTTGAAACTTTTGAATCAAATTATACTTCGACATCAATATTGTGTTGGGTCTCGCCATAGCAAGGATCTGATCAGTAACCCTTTGAAAAAACACGTGTCATGTGTCACACCAATTGTTACTATCTACTAGTAGTGTAGTGGCAGGTTTAAGACAGACAGTAACCATGACGACCAGACGTTTGCTCACCAGTGAGAGAAGATGCCGTCAATCGCCATGTCCTCCTTTCTCCAACGAAAGGACGATTCGTACTTGCAGTTGGCACCGCCGCAGAAAAGTTTGCATTGGTAAGAACCCGCCATTGTGTGACGAATCTTCTCAGAAAGTTTTCCGTATTTCGGAGTGGCCGTTGCGCCGTCTCCTACCACCCATTTCGCCATCTCACAGATAAAGGCGGCAGAAAACCAGCTGTTGGAATGGGAGACGCGCACGCGCAGTACGATGGCGAGTATGCGCGACTGTTGTTTGGAAGTTCAAAGTCACATTTCATTTCTGGCTCTGGTTAATCAGTAAACGAAGTGTCATCGATATTGTTTACTGATTGGAATAACATACTTTGTGGTACATATTAATATCTCTTATTTGAGGCATAGCGTGCGCTAACATGGCCATAAAACCAAGAATTTCTAGATAGACTACGTACTGTTTCAATGAAAGTGCCAAACTCTTGGTTACTAATTTAGCTATGATTACAAAACGTTCATCCGGTCCACCTTGATTCACAAGCCCGTAGGAAGCATTTGAAAAGTGGTCGGGCGTAACGCGCGCTAGGAGGGTATGGTCCAACGATAGTGTACACCAAGAGAGCAGTCTTCCAGCATACTAGGTGGTATCTAATACATAATCTATTGTACAATGGGTTCTTGAATAATGAATAGAGAAGCACCTTCCAGCACCTTCGCTCTACAGACGCCTGGTTGTTGGTGGGAAAACATGCACGTGCAAATGTAGGCTAGGCTATGTGCTAAACATGTAATGTAAAGCAAAGGACTAGACACCATGTACAAGATGGACGCCCGATAACCGAATTCTCATAGCACAGCTACCAAACAAAGAGAGGTGAAGCCTTATTTATGATGATATCACGTTCGTCTATTGGTCGGTAATGACACCACTTTTCGCCTATTGGTCAGAATAGCTTCATTTGCATCTGCGCTAATCGAGTATAAATACGGTTTTACGGTCGGTCGTCTTTAGGCCAGACGACAACTATACCCTTAGCCCGGATATCCGGGCCTCGGGTAATTACTTAGTTACCAAAACTTACTGTAATACGTGGCTACGCAATGACTTCAGTCTTCTGGGCAGCGTAAATAGCAATACAAGATGCTAGAATTTACTTTTATCTCAACTATAAATATATTAGATATTTAATCACCTATATTTTCAATCAGAAGTTTTGGGTTTTCAATGGCCGCGGACCAGCGGGACAGGTTCCTACCGCAATGAATGCACCTAATACGTAGAGTCAGACTCAGAGTCAATGAAGAACGTGAAAAGGGTGCTGGAGTCATTGACTGGCAGTGGCACGTGGGATTGTCTACATCCGATAGCTTTTCAATACCTTTTGAAAGCATGCAAAGACATCATTACATGATCGACTGGCACCGCACGCTAATTAACGCCACAGATAACAATGAGCGCATGCGCTGCATTCCAATTGTTCAGGCGTCCGTCCACTCCACGGAGGCATTACTGTAACCCTAGTGCATGCGCGTCTTACATCTTATCAATGCAAGAAAATATGATCGCTTTGCACACAGTGATGTGCAACTCTTTAGCTAATTAGGACAGAAAACGTCTACCGATTGTAGTTCGCAACGAAAGATCCGGAGGTAATATCCTGGACTACGATGCGACATGTACTCTGTGTTCCCGCCGTCAGCTTGTCTATATAGTTCCACAAGCACCTCTTAAAAATCCAGCTTGGTGAGTGACGTCGGCGTATGCTCCGTAGGAATCTCGCTGGCCACATCCGATCCCCCAGCTGACAATGCCAGCCAGGGTCCAACGGTTTTCATTGTTGGCATCTTGAACAATAAGAGGACCACCGCTGTCACCCTGACAAGCACCATTCCTGTCGGTAGCACAAAGTGTGCTCTTTGACACGGAATATTCGGATCCCTCGTGAAAGCGCTTGCATGTTTTCTTCGAGACGATGCGAACGTTGCCCTCTTTAAGGCACTGAGCGACCGTACCATCCGGTCTCTTCACACCCCAACCCATGACCGTCGCGTCCAAACCAGGACTAACCAAATCTTTATCGTCTTCTGTTCCGTACGGTAAACACACGGGAGACACGGTACTGCAGTTGCTTTCTACTCCGTTTTCTAACTTGATGACGGCGATGTCATTCTCCAAAGTCTCGTTGTCAAACTGAGGATGTAAAATGATCTCCTTAGCTCGATAGCAGTTGTTTTGATTGTCGTTATTTGGCGCTTCGCATTCTCTCCTGCATCTTTTGTTGAAACAAATAGAAAACGTAGAAGGTGGCTTGATCCCTTTTGACGACCAGAGGCAATGAGCTGCTGTGACGACACAGTGGCAACTGACAAGAACGGCGCCGCAGAATACTTGGGAGTGTTGGTCGCATATCATACCCATCCAAGGGTACTTTCCAAGTGGAACAGTCGTTCCGTCAAAGACGCGCTGAAGAGATGCGCAAGAAAATCCGCAATCATAACCTGCAATACAGTAGCAATCAATTGTCTCCTAGTGATATACATGCATGCACCTATATGCTGCATTACTTCAAGTCAAGGTCTAAGAAAAGATGGTAAGAGTATAACTTCGTTAGAACAACTGAATTTCTTTCCTAGACTGTGGTACAAAACCATGCCCTAGGGCAAGCATGCATACAAATCATACATGCTCAAAGCTTCATGGACCATTTGTGCATTCATGCTCGATGGTTTAGACATGGCAATATTGCTTTGGTAAAACCCAAACTAAACATCAATGCTAGGAACATATACGTGTATACCGTAACTTACCGCACTGGCACGAAACGTCTTGTCGTCGTAACACACGAAGCGTTCCCGATCTCTCATACTGCCCGCGCTTGATTTGAATCCGACAGGTATAGTTGCCTTCATTGCGATGACCGACCGGCTCCACAGAGAGCCAACGACCGTCGGCAGAGACCGAGATTCCGCTTGTAAACGCGGTCAGAGAATGTCCGTTGTGATACCAGCTGATCGTCGAGCCTTGGGGAATGGAGCACGAATCGTCACACTTGAAAACCGTGCTGCTTCCGAGAACGGCCGTTTTCGTTCCTATCCCTAAGACATAAGTTATAAAAATAGAACAGAAAAGATGCTCAAGATGATTTCGATCCAACCTTTGGAGCAGCAAAATCGTCCGTCACCCACGTAGCCTCTGTGACAAACACAACTGTGCATCTCGGGCCGGCAGTCTGAGTTAGCATTGCACGACGAACAGGGAAACTCTTACAGTAAAAAGAGTCAATAGTTAAATATCTTATTGCACGTTTGTATATATCATAGGCGTAGAAAAAGTGGTGGCAAAAGGAGCCCGGGTCAATGCATGCATTTCTACCAAATGCAATAAAAATAAATATGTTGCACAAGATTGTGATTTTTGGCCTCTAAACCCGGAAAACTGCCTACGCTTATAATACAGACATACCACAAGGCGGAAGATCAGCACAACAACAATTGTCGGTGCACTTTGTTGTGGGCGTGAAGCAACGGACGGCAGACTTGTGGCAACTGTCGCACCCGGATGTGTACTTCCAGAATACACACATCGTATCAGATATCAAGTTATAGACAACTTTCGGACTTCGTTGGTCGGTCCACTGACTCTCTTGCGCAAAATGATCAGAGTTTAGGAAATGCCCGTTAAGACGTCGTCCGCTTGCTGACTTTTCTTCCCATACGGCGAGAAATGTGATATTGTCCGTTCGATAGGCTACTGCTCCGGCAGCGGTCGCATGCACATCACAGGTACAAAACCGTGGTGCGTTAGTGGACGTCCAATTTTGTTCACCCACCTGACTGCAAGCTGTTTGGCAGTTTACAGCTGTAGAGTGTCCGGACCCCTGTTCAACAGTGTAACACACTCCAAGACATTTTTCATTATTTTTGGATAGAAAATAAGTAGTCACGTCAGCCTTCTCGAGTTCGGTGTATCCAATAACAAACACGTGGTCCCGGATGTTTGGAGGAAAAGGCAGAGAGGAGACTGGCGATTGTCTCGTGTACGCAATCATATGTTTTCCAGATTGGACGTTTGTACATCTAGGGTTACTGGCGCACACGGACGCATCGAGTTGAGCAATTACGACGAGAGAGTCCGAGTTTGAATCGTAGACGACATGATAGAGTTTGCTTTCCGTCGACCCAAACACTAACATGGTTGACACTGCCGTTCCGTTTGCATGCACATACCCAAGCACAGTTTTCGCGGGTAAATAAAGTTGAGCCGCAATGGCATATCCATTTGTTTTTTGATTGTATATGACGTCACAATGATACACCCCTCCACCGTCGCTCCTCTTCAAGGTTGCGGTTAGTCTCGAGAGTATGGCAATGGTACGACTATTCACTCTTTGAGAAACTATGAAATATTCGTTTCCCAAGAATTGCGGTGATTTTATCTCAAAAGCGAGAAAGTATTCTTGGGTGTTTGGGTTGTACGTAGCGCAAGGACATCCTTGTGTAGATGGAGCTACAAATTGAAAAATCGATTAATTGATATAAACACAGAGATAGTAACAACTAATTAATTGTTAGACGACTGGAATACCGCTAATATTTTTGAGGTTACATGCAGATGGCTCTAACTTAGAGGTTCGTTTTAGTAGATTTACACATAAGGGATTTGCTAATGTCTAGATTGATTGCTGCTACGACCATCATGGTCTATCAAACGTTTATTGGGCTGCAATGATGCGCGCGCGCGCGCGTGTGTGTGTGTGTGCGTGCGTGCGTTTGTGCTTCTTGTTTCCTTTCCTTTTCTTCCCTCCCTCCCTCCCGCCCTCCCTCCCAACCTCTCTCCCTTCCTCCCTCCCTCTCTCCCTCCCTTCCTCCCACCCTCCCTCTCTCCCTCTCTCTCTCTCTCTCTGTCTCTCTCTGTCTCTCTCTCTCTCTGTCTCTCTCTCTCTCTCTCTGTCTCTCTCTCTCTCTCTCTCTGTCTCTCTCTCTGTCTCTCTCTCTGTCTCTCTCTCTCTCTGTCTCTCTCTCTGTCTCTCTCTCTGTCTCTCTCTCTGTCTCTCTCTCTGTCTCTCTCTCTGTCTCTCTCTGTCTCTCTCTATCTCTCTCTCTCTCTCTCTCTCTCTCTCTCTCGTGCGTCTGTGCTTCTTGTTTCCTTTCCTTTTCTTTCCTCCCTCCCTCCCGCCCTCTCTCCCACCCTCTCTCCCTCCCTCCCACCATCTGTCCCTCCCTCTCTCTCTCTCTCTCTCTCTCTCTTCTCCCTTTCTGTCTTCTTTCCTCCCCATTTCCTCCTCTCTTTTTCCTTTCTCTTTTTGTTTCCCCTCTCTCTTTCCTAGCTTTCTTCCCTCCCTCTCTTCTTTCTCTCTTTTTCTCTCTCTTTTTCCTGCCTACCTTCCTTTCTTCCTCTTTTCTTCTCTTCCTCTATCTTTCTCTCATTTACTTCCTTCCTCCTCTTTTTCTTCCTCTCTCCTTCTGTTCCGTATGTTGCACGTATTTAGTAAAATTAAGGTATATACTTGCTAAAGTACAATTTATTAACTCTAAATACTAGAAGTCGTCTTACAGTTTATTTTCAAAGTAAATTCTTTGGTCCTTGTCACTGCTTTCCCCATTCTGTCGAGTAGAATAGCGTACACACCGTCAGCAAGTCCGTCGTTGTCGCCATCACAATCATACACGTAGAGATACTGCTCCAAGTCAGGGTTGAACACAACATCACTGCACAAAATACAACATTGAACTAGTGGAGACACAATATGTTGCAGAAGTGCAAGTGGCTCGTATGATCCAAACAGATTAACAGGATCCGTTGGATTCACGCCAAGCTTTTGCTCACGCCCGTTTCCGTCCACAGCCGTGACGGCATAACGAATAATAGAATGATGTGTAGTGCAATTGTCTTGCCATTCAGTGACCGAACCATTAACTGTCGCCACCAGCTCCATGCTACTAATATCCAGTATTTTGAATATGGAAAAACTTCGGTAGATTTTGTAAAGAGCGACGTTCGCTTGTTTGTCTGCAACTCGCCAGCGGACGACTCGATAATTCTTCTCTTGTGTGACCGTTACGTCCTCCGGAATGTAGTTTTCAAGTGTTGATCTTTGTTGTCGATCTCCATTGTGTGTGTAGGCGTCTGATGAAAGAACCTTCCAAGTTTGTGAAGGTGTCTGGTTCAAAGTGCCATCAATCACTGCATAATTTCACACATTACAAACGCAACTATATGATACAGTTTATCAATACAGCCCTGTTGTGGTGGTCTTCATGCAGAGTCGTAAGCCACCTACCTGTTTGCTGTGAATCACCGGTTTCTAGCTTCACAACATTTGCGCTGTCGTCGAGTCCCAGAATATCGACGGACCGTTCGACGTCAAGAGTCTCTGCAGCAACTGCTTGACACAGTATAACTAACAAACGATAACAACGTTGGTAAGTGGTAAGGATTACCTATTAGTGCTACTACAACAACGCAGGCCGAGACAATTATTGTGGGCTTCATAACCAGCAGTGTGACAAAGCAGACTGAACAATGCAGGCAATGATCCTCCGATACTCGAACACTGTGTTCACGCAGCAAGATCCGATCTCCTTGGTAGTACACTAGTTGGCCCAATGGGTAATAGTCAGATTGTGATTGGCTCTCCTGGTTAGCAGTGCCGTAACAAGCTCACAAAATGTGAATGGACCTAGCGCACGCTAATGGGTGTGGCATGCTAACCCGCGTTAGCACAACAAAACGCGTTAAAAGAATCATCTTCATATTTGCTAAGAACGGTTACCTTCTTATGCTCATATTTCTGTGTTGTCCAAGTTCGAAACAAAGCCATATACTCAACTAAATGTTCGAATCTTCCAAATATACGCAGCCTGTTCACTACCAGAAACAAACTCATTGGCAACTTCTCTAGCGCTTAATAAATCGGTAAATTCTTTATGCACGTGAAGCGTCATCAGGTGGTTCAGTCTATCTTGACGCATCGTAGAAAGGAGGTATGTTTTACTCTCTGCAAAGCACTAAAGGACCGCTCACCGGTAGCATTTGTGGCAGGCATAACTAGTAGAAGCGTTACAATCCCACACACTCCTGAAATGAGCAGCTTCTTAGATAACGAAAGACTCTTATAGTACTCTATGACGCTTAAAATGCTATGTGGCATATCTGCAGGAGGATAGTCAACTGTCCTGCTGTCCTGAATTATGAATATACACGCTATTTTCTTTCTAGACGTGCTACCCGTAAAATGTATATAATATCCTACATGGCGCCTGTCGTATCGTGTGACCGCAAAGTCCGTAGTCGTAAGTAGAGTCATCGTATACGGGACATCAAATCTCTCATGGCTACGTAATGTTAGATTCTCGTATAAATATCGTAAAACCAAGAAAGCGATCGGTTTCGAGTCAGCAGTTGGATACAGGTGAGTTCTGTTGTATATTTCCGACAGGTCCTAGCAATCGCAAACATGAATTACATTGTTCTGGTAATCTAAATCCCTCAAGGAAGTTTCGCGCCTACGGTTGGCTGTTCGTTTATTGTCTTTGTTGCCACGTACGACATAAAGGAATTAATTAATTTTTAACAGCAAAAAGAGTGTATCTACTGTGTTAGTCTGGAACAGTCGTTCGCCAGTGGTAAACCCAAAATTGACTGTAAGTGGAGGTTTTCTTCCCTTCAAGAATACAGTATCACACTTAGGTGTGATAATGGACTCCGCTCGACAATGAAAAATCTCTGTGGAAGTAAGACTTAGAAAAATTTTCGCGGTGTAAACACTGCTGAGAAAAATTGGAGGTTTGTGTGAATCACAAAAGGTGTGGATGGAGATAGTTGATCGACAGTTGTTTCCCATCATGTCATATGGGTGTCATTTGTGGGATTTGGAGAGAACAGATGTGAAGAGGGTGATCAATATGGCTCTGAGAAAAGGTGTGAGAAGAGGATTGGGTATGAAGAGGGATGAATCAATTTGTGACCGGTTTGGAGATACATTTCAAGAATCAGTAGAAAGAATGAAGAATTTGAAATTAAAGTTTGTACAAAGGGCATTTCATTCAATAAATGACTTAGTGAAAGAACTACTTTTTCTGGTGGTTGACATAAAGCTACAGTTAGGAATGTGGTAGTAAGGGTTGAAGAGAGGTAGTTTGTCTTGTGTTGCTACTGTATTTAGCTGTGTGTTGTACGTGTGTTAGTGTGCCCCCAGTGGGAACTGCATTACTGTGTGTGATGCGATAGAAATAAATATTATATTATTACTATTTGGGGCGGAGCTTCTAGAGCATGCGCAATCTCGAGAGTAACATTCACCATTCGCCGATCTCGCTGTACACAAAGTGCACGTTTCCGGGTCTGCTTCTGGACCGTGGATCATCTTGCCGTTGACTAGGCTTTGTAAGTAAGTTCACTACTTACCATTTCGTGCATATTGTGAGAGACTTTGCCTGTGTAGAGACGCTTAGGAAGCCATTTCTTGAGTACGGCTTCTCGAGGGTAAGAGGCTGCTGTTCAAGCTGAAGCCGCACTCTGAACAGATACACGTGGAGTGGAAGCACAGACCACTTATTGTCTTAGTGGTGGATTAGTTTTAGCGAGTGAAATCATGCCACCTGGGAACCCATTTGGGTTAACCAGACATGTAGGACGTTCCGCTTTGTTTCTGGGCAATCTAGCTTGCTTCTGTATATATGTGATTGGCCAAGTCGAAGATGTTACTGTGATAACTTGCACTCGATAGGTACTGACGCGGATCAGAGTACAGTACACGTACACTACAGTCTGTTTACTAGCACTGCCAGCCTACAAATCCCAGCAACAGTTATGTCTAAAGTAAAACAACACACACGCACTAGCTATTTCATAGCTGTAATGTCTCAATCAGAAAGCAGAATATATATATATATAGTCTAGTGATCCTATAGAAGTGAAGATATTGATTGTCGAAAATGTCACTGATGGTTTACGTCGGATAATTGAACAGCAAGCAAATGAAATAGTGGAACTTGAAAACAAGATTAGAGTTCTCGAGTAAGACCTTGCATCTGCAAAGTCTGAGTTGCAAGGAATCGCTGTGCCAAATGATAAAATCAAGTTTTACACAGGTTTTGTGTCGAGAAATGTGCTTGATACAGTGTGGAGTTGGATTGAAACAGCAGCCAAGACTATTACTCTGTATAGCGAACAAAATATCAGGTCAAGGTACATCAAGTGATGTAAGCTCATGAGCTCACCGCCTTCAGGCCCGGATCCAAGTGGGGGTTACTACGGTATCTAGCAGCAGCTCTCTTTTCCTGATCTTTTACTACATACCGCTAGTGTATTGAACAACGTATTCTAGACGTTGTTTTAAAATTTTACTCTGCAGCTGTATAGTACGTGCTCGCTCGCACAGGTGGGAATGCAATGAGCACCCATTATTATTTTACAGGATAAAGTCATACCACTAAAGTAAGCTTTCTTCCCCGTCAGAGTTTGAAGTCTTAATCAGTCCCTTCTGAATGAACAGTTCTGTTTGCCTCCCAAACATTTTGGGCGTGTCACTTCGCTTCAGGCAGAACTATAATATTAAGTTACTAAACAGTGACAGTCCGCTTAATCTCAGAGTAGTATGCTAACGATCGACGACGACGTTGACTATATATCTTAATTTGACAATACACATCATTATTTCAGTTTATATAATAAAACCAGTGTCAAGAAGCCGTGGACACGTAAAGTGGGCATGACCATCACTTATTTTAATTAAGACGCTTACTACGTTATCCGGCTAAGGCAGAGTCAAAGAAGACCGTTTCAAAAAGGCATGCAGAAGCCTATCCAACAATTATTTTTTTTAAGTAAGGTCAACAAAACCGGATTGACCGAAGAATGGAATCTCTTGCGGCTCCGCGGTACTTTCTCCACAGGTTATTCTAGCTACTTTAGTTCCTATTCTGGAAACCCGGCCTAACTAGACTTACGAAATGCTAAAATTGGTCAACGCCGTTTGCACTGAAGTGGTCTTCTAGATTCTGTTGTCATCAGATGCCATTTAATTAATCTGACGACGCAGGGAGCCATGAAAACCGTTTTGGCATGGACTGTAACAGTGTTTCCACTCCTCTAAACGCACACTGACGGCATGCACTCAGTCCCGCAGTTTATTTTTACTCTGAAATTGATACTATTTACTTAGATGTTTACAAACCGCGAGTTAGAAAAGTAAAATGGGCGTGGCTTTGCATGCGAGAAATGGGCGTGGTATGCGATTAATTTTTATTTGACCTCCAAACTTGAGGAGCACGCTACGCCGGTGATCCGTCGGTCAGTTGATCTCCTTATTCAGAGACATTTGACGGTTAGTTGCCTGTTTGTTGGTCTGCTTCCTTTTGTTGGTCTGCTTCCTTCTACACTTATATGTCTGCTTACGTGTGAATATGATCATTAAATACACAGCTTTTACTATAAGATATACCTTTAGCTGCCTCTTGTTTCTGTTATTTATTCCATTCAATATGCTGTGTTTTTGAATTTTATTCTTCTAGATCATTTATCTACCCGTGGCTGATTCGGGGCAACTCACCAATAACATGCATAACATTCTCCTTTGCTATTGTGATTAATGTGGTTACTGGGTATCGTCATGGCAGATATCTCACCGCATTTGCTACCTACTCTGAAGAATGGCTCTACCACCCATGCTTCATCAGTGGAATTGTTCTGTTCTTCATTGGAATGGCAGTCAACATTCATGCCGACCGTTTGTTGAGAATTCTCAGAAATCCGGGGGAAACAGGATACAAGATACCAAAAGGAAAGAATATGAACACACACACACACACACACACACACACACACACACACACACACACACACACACACACACACACACACACACACACACACACAGCACCCAGTCAATGACCAGGTACTCATTTATACTCCTGAGTCGAGAGAGGCAATGGTGCGTGAATTTCTTGCACAAGGAAATTATGACATAACTCGCCATCACTGTGACTTGAACCTGCAACCCTGCAAGATCCCGGATGTAATCACTCCATAAGATGACTCTCTAACCAACCGAGCTATCACACCACACACACACACACACACACACACACACACACACACACACACACACACACACACACACACACACACACACACACACACACACACAACGAATGGTCAAATCCTTGTCTCACAGAAGATACTGCAGTTCTCTCATTCTGTTGGGGTAGACAAAGACAGGACACGGAGGCTCACACCACATGTAGCATGTAGACGTTACAAACAATAGCTTTGCGCATGCGCATCACCACGCAAACACATCCTATAACACATGCATAGCTAATATTAATAGTTACGTCTTGTCTAGGTGGCCTATTTGAGTATATCTCTGCTGCCAATTTCTTTGCTGAAATCATTGAATGGCTTGGCTATGGTCTGACCAGTTGGTCTCTAGTTGGATTGATCTTGCCATTACTAACAATGTGCAACCTATTGCTAAGAGCAGTTCATTATCACAGGTAATTCTTTCCACTTTTCTACTCCTTGACACTCAAACAAGGGTACACGAGTGACACGACACTCTTGCAGTCCATTTTGAACACTAGAAAAAGTGCAATGAATGCAAGAGTGACGGAGAATGTAGTATGTAGCTTTATTGTATTGTGACTTGTAGATATTATCGTGATAAATTCGAAGACTATCCGAAAGACAGGAAGACTGTCATTCCGTTCGTCTTGTAAACTGAGCGCACATCTAATTAGTCAATATGTCTTGTTTGATTGCTAACCCAGCTGTGCAATACAAATCTATAAAACATACTTGGTAATTGCTGCCGTGTCATTAGCCAACTACAGGTTGTTCTGTTAATTAAAGGGCGTGACTCCCTACCCAGACCGATTTTATGAAAAAAATATTTCTATTAACTCTTTCCTTTATAATTTCATTTAATTATCAATTGCTACGTCTGTAAAGTGACAATATTAAAAACTCCTGGCTTCACCTTCAAATCGACGTGCATTCTTGACTAACCCTGCACTTCCGGTATTCCTTTCCTCCTAGTCAGACGCGACGGTACAACATGACTAGCTCCATTTGTCTCTTAAAGTGTAGAAACAGTGTCTGTAGCTTACGTCTAGCTCACTTGCATGTTTCCAACCAACCTTGCAACTTGCCGAGAACTTCCGGCACACTCGACCGTTGCGCGAAGACAGTATGGACGCCATTACAAGCTTTCTTCTGTAGTATGATGTTACGTGTTGTTGTTATTAACTAGGATACGGTCAGCTAGGACCACGTGTAACGTACACGTATTCTTCTGTTGTATTCTCTATCTAGTAGCGTTGTGTTCTAATTATAATACGAATCAGTAACCAGTAACACCACATGGTGACGGGAGTATGGAGCCGCGGTTCCCAGCTCCAGCTCCGTTTGACTTTGGCCACCCAGAGGATTGGCCGAGATGGCACAAAAGGTTTGACCGTTACCGGAATGCAATAGGATTGAAGGACAAGTCCGGCACCGTACAAGTCTCAACTCTCGTTTACTCCATGGGAGACAGAGCTGAAGACATTCTGACATCAATGTCGCTGTCGCAGGAGGACGCAGCGGATTACGACATTGTCATACAGAGGTTGACCAACACTTCACTAGAAAAGAGAAATGTAATTTATGAACGAGCTAGATTTAATCAGCGACGTCAGGATGAGGGGGAAACCGTGGACACCTTCATCACCGCCCTCTACAAACTTGCAGAGCACTGTCAGTATGGTCAGTTACATGACAAGATGATTCGCGACAGAATAGTCGTCGGCTTCAAAGACGCAACGCTTGCGGAGAAGCTTCAACTCGATTCGGATCTCACGCTGGAGAAGGCTATCACCAGAGCTCGGCAAAGCGAATCAGTCAAAAAAAACAAACACGCGATACGCAGTCAATTCCGGGAAGTCACGGAAGACGTGTCATTGATACGTGTGAAGAAGCCGACAAAGAAGCAGGCGCCTTGGACGCAACAATGGAGACCGCGTGAGACAAAGATGCCAGGGAAGCTGCAAACACGGACAGAAGTCTGTGGTAGATGTGGCCAAGCACCCACCCATAGCAGGAGCAAATGCCCAGCCCGGGAAGCAAAGTGCTTCAAGTGCGAAAAAACGGAACACTTTGGAGCATCATGTCGAAGTAAGAGCGTGAGTACAGTCCGCAAGATGGGTGAGGAAGAGATAGATACGGAAGAGGAAGATTTTCTATTACTGGGCATCTTAGAATCCCAGGGCAGTCAGTCTTGGATGATTGATGACAAAATTGATGGCACACCTACCAGGTTCAAAATAGACACGGGAGCAGATGTGACTGTACTACCTTTGACTACTTCAAGCAGCACTTGGCCCGACCTCTGAAGGCAACAAGGAAGGTTTTACGAGGCCCTAACCAGAGCCATTTGGAGACAGTTGGAGAATTCTCATGCGAGTTAAAGAAAGGAGACAGGTCTGTTCAAGAGACTTTATATGTGGTGAAAAACCTAACGAATGCTCTCCTTGGGAGACCAGCAATTGAACATCTGGGTATTGTTGTGCGTGTAGAGGGGGTAATGGAAGAGAACAAAGACATTACCAGGAGTTATCCAAAGCTTTTCAATGGATTGGGATTGCTTTCGTCTCCTTATGAAATTCGTGTGAAGGAGGATGCAAGACCATACGCTTTATCTACGCCAAGAAGGATTGCCATTCCATTACTGCCAAAGGTGAGAGAAGAACTGTCTCGAATGGAGTCAATGGACGTCATAGAGCGTGTAACTAAACCAACGGATTGGTGTTCCGGAATGGTTGTGGTGCCTAAAGCAAATGGAAAGGTTAGGATTTGCGTAGACCTAAGTTATATCAAAGTGTGCAAAGAGAACGGCACATTCTTCCTTCTGTGGAAGACACTCTGGCCCAACTAAGGATGCCAACATTTTTACCAAACTTGATACCAACTCAGGATTTGGGCAGATTTCCCTCACGAAAGAATCCTCAAGTTTGACGACTTTCATAACACCCTTTGGGCGCTACTGGTTCAAACGCCTGCTTTTTGGCATTTCGTCAGCGCCTGAACATTTCCAACGACGCATGTCGGAAATCTTGGAAGGTTTATCTGGCTATGTTTGTCTGATGGATGACATTTTGATTTTTGGGAAATCTAAAGCGGCACATGACAACCGTCTTCACGCAGCATTGCAACGCTTGCAACAAGCTGGTATCACATTGAATAGGGAGAAATGTTTGTTTTTTCAGTCTTCAGTAAAGTTCATAGGACACCTTGTAGGCCAAGGAGAAGTAAAGCCGGATCCTGACAAAGTCAAGGCGATACAGAAGATGCCAGAAACCACTAATGTTGGTGATGTTCGACGATTCTTAGTCGTTATAAACCGGCAAGCGAGGTATATTCCTCAGTCAGCAGAGAAGACGGAACCATTACGTATCTTACTGGTACAAAAGAATCAGTGGGTATGGGGACCACCCCAAAGAACCGCATTTGAGAACATCAAAGAGGAACTTACTCAATCACCTGCCCTGGCATTGTATGACAGTGACAGGGAGACTGTACTGTCGGCTGATGCATCTTCTTTCGGACTAGGAGCGGTACTCCGGCAAAGACAAGCAGGAGAAGATTTGAAACCTGTTGCATATGCTTCGCGATCCCTATCGCCGACTGAATGCCGTTACGCCCAGGTCGAAAAGGAAGCCCTTGCAATAACGTGGTCGGCAGAAAGGTTCAGCAATTATCTTATTGGGAAGGAGTTTATTGTGGAGACAGACCATAAGCCCCTCATTCCATTACTTGGACATACAGGACTGGATGAACTACCTCCGCGAATTCAACGTCTCAGAATGCGTCTTCTAAGATTCCAGTACACTATTATTCATGTACCGGGAAAAAACCTTATTACTGCGGACGCTCTGTCTCGACAACCAGTTTCACCTCCACAAACAATAGACAAGCTATACGAGCAAGAAGTTGCCGAATATATATCAATCGTTATACAGTCGATTCCTGCTTCCGAAGCTAAAATAAAGCAAATTGAAAAGGAAAAAAATGCAGACGACCTGTGCAACAAAGTTCGACAGTATTTAGTCTGCGGATGGCCAGCACCTCGGGTTCTCAAGGAAGAGCTGAAGCACTTTTGGCAACTCCGCCACGAACTTTGTGTCCACCACAATTTGCTTTTGAGAGGCTCAAGGGTAGTCATTCCATTGTCTCTGAGGGATGAGGTTCTCCGCTCTGTACATAGCAGTCATCAGGGTATTGTGAAGTGCAGAGAGCGTTCTAGACAATCAGTTTGGTGGCCTCGTCTTAGTACACAAATAGAAGAAATGATTGCGGATTGTCCTATTTGTGCAAGAACTCACTACAACAATGCAGAACCACTTCTTCCAACTAGTCTTCCAGACCTACCATGGCAAAAGGTAGCAACCGACCTTTATGTACGGAAGGAGCACACATATATCCTAGTGGTAGATTACTACTCAATGTACATTGAGACTGCTTTACTCAGAGATACAACTTCTCAAGGAATCATTCAACAACTTAAGTCAATATTTGCACGTCATGGGATACCTGAACAAGTCATGTCAGATAATGGTCCGCAATTTTCTTCTGAGGCATTCACCAATTTTGCCAAGACCCATGACTTCACACATGTCACGTCTAGCCTTCACTTTCCACAAAGTAATAGGGAAGCGGAAAGAGCCGTTAAAACTATGAAGAATCTTTTGGAGAAGGCGGATGATCCGTACTTGGCGATACTGGCTTACAGATCAACTCCTCTCAGAAATGGTTATAGCCCAGCAGAACTGCCCGTGAACAGACGATTACGTTCGAATATACCAATCATCAGGGACTTACTAAAACCATGTGTCCCAGATCTAACCATGGTAAAGAAAGTGGAAAAACAAGGAAAGAACAGGATGAAAGAAGATCATGATCGTCGCCATAGTGCAAGAGATCTACCATGTCTTGATCCAGGTGCACGAGTATGGGTGCCTGACCAGATGGTGTATGGCAAAGTAATTGCACGGCCTGAGTCAACTACGCAACGATCATACATGATCGAGACGCCAACGAATACCATCAGAAGGAACAGACGACATTTGAGTCATATTCCAGATGCAGTGGCTAGAGAAAAGCCACCAGAAGAGCAACATGTACCACCTCAACAAGAAGAGCAGCCAGTACTATCTCAACAAGTCAATCCATCAAGGGAACATCCTGAACAATCTCCTGGTGGCTTGAATAAAGACAGTTTTGTGTTGTGTTCGGGACGTATTAGTAAGCCGCCCATTAGATTGGACTTATAGGAACTTGAAAAGGGAGATGTAGTATGATGTCACTTGTTGTTATTAACTAGGATACGGTCAGCTAGGACCACGTGTAACGTACACGTATTCTTCTGTTGTATTCTCTATCTAGTAGCGTTGTTTTCTAATTATAATACGAGTCGGTAACCAGTAACACCACATCTTCTTCTATTAAGTTGGCAAAACTAAAGCGTTGAACCAAAAAACTTGGCACGACGATTCGTTAACCTACATAGCTAAAGAGTGAATGAAACAAGTATAAAAACATTTTGAGAAAATGATCGGTTTATATTTAGGGATGAGCGTGTACTTTTAATTAATTAGTTAACTTATAGATTGTTTATTGCTCATTTCTTACGTCACAATCTTTTTACGCTTTCGTCACTTGCAGCAGTTGTGTGCATCTCGACTTTTAAATTTACGCTGAAGTCAAGTGTGACACTACTCTGATATGCAACTAAAACTGTCATTTTGAAACAAGTATGAAACAAGTCCAAAAACATTTTGAGGAAATGATGGGTATGTAGGGATGGGTATGTACTTATGTCATTTATGCTCATCTTCTACATCACACTTTTTTACCTATATCGCTTCCAGCAGTTGTGAATGTGATGTACGAGATGGGCATAAATGACATAAGTACATACCCATCCCTACATACCCATCATTTTCTCAAAATGTTTTTGGACTTGTACAATTAGAGATGTGATGTAGGAGATGATGATGGCATGAACGAAATAAGTGTACATACCAAACACTACCTAGTAGACCCATGCATCTGATCACTTTCTCTACTTGTATTATCAGCTAGACGTTCTCTAGTTATAGTTTACAATCTAAAATAGTTAGGCTATGGTCGACTTTAGATCGCTGTAAATATAAGTTCAGAAACGCACATCCAAAGCACTATTTGGAAGAGAAATATGAATTGATGTAAATATATTTGCTATTCTTTCCTATCTAGAGATAAAACTAAAATTAATTTAAAACTTTTAAAACAGCACGTTTCACTTATCTGAAACCGTCTAAGCATAAAATACTTATTTTTTCTTCATTTCAATTTTTTTTATCAAATTCGTCAGTAACCCATCTACGGCGATGATGATAAGTCAGTATGTGGTAAATAGCGTGCATGGATTTGTTCTCGTATCTCCAGTCCCCTGTTTCTCCCATCCTCTGCATAAAGTCATCGATTTCATGGCTCTTGCACGGCTGCACTTCGATTTGGAAATACCAAGTTTTCAGAAAAGTTTTGACTTTAGTTTGAATAGCCTTTGGAAACTTGGCTCCTACCAGGAGGTGTTCTGCTTCTTGGATTTCTTTCCCATGTCGTGAAAACTGAGCGATCTTCCAGATTTTTGGGAGCTCCGGACAGGACATGCTTTCAGCAATGCTCTAATATACCCGTTCTGTTCCAGGTATTACAATGTCCCGTCTATTTCATCAACAGTGCATTCGATGACTGTAGAAAGATGAACATGTATTTGAAGCAAAAAAGAGCCAGGCTACAGCATGATACCTTCAGTTGATTCAATTCATCACTCGAATTGTTTATTTTCTGAGTATGAAATGAAAAAGACCGTGAATACAAAAAATTCGACATTAATATACATATATGCGAGATTGCTGCATAATGTTTAGAGACGAATTGGGTAGGCATGCTTAGAATATGATGCACAGGAAAAAATTTACCTGTTCTCTTTTCCGTTTCGCAAACGATCTAATATCATAATCACGTTTTATCAGTTTCCTTTTTTTACTTTCTGTTTAACAACAACAAGGAACGTTTCTGATCAGGTATGGAACACAGAAACACAATACACAATGTATGAACCTTCGGAGAATAGCTGCTGATAAACAATAATATACACATTTTTTTGTGCTCAAATATGCTACTTGTAGATCACGCTCCGATACCTAGATCTGTTGGGATCTGTTGTGCCTTCAACAAAAAAGGGTACTTTTCCTGGTTTGAACTATATCTTGCATAAGCAGATTAGTGATAATCATATGTCCAATAGATAAAGTGTATCTGAATTTTTTTGCAGTGTTGATACCGTTAAAGAGTCATTAGCTGTAAGGTGTTCGCCTGGTGAATAAGGTTTACTTTCGTATCTGATTTCTAAAAAATACAAAAATTACAATTTAGTAACAGTTAAAATCGTCTCTTTCAAACCGTGCATTTCTCAATTAAATCAATTACTTGATGAATTGTTGTTTCTGTCCCTGTAATGCAGTCACTAGAATGTGGATCCTCATCATGGTCGTTTTCAAATAGTTCATCTTTCTGTTCTCTCTTGGATACAGTACATGTATTGTATCAGTAAATTGTATTTTGTTAGATCTATAAATTGTACGCGTACCTTTCAACGGCCCCTGTAAGAACAAGTCGATGCAATATCCACGTCCTCATGTCATTGGGATTGATCTAAAAATTAATGAAGTCGACGTAATGGACTCAATTCATGTTTATACCACTCCAAATCTGCCATACGTTGCTGGCTACACGAGGATTGTCCACAGCTGCTGAAAGCATGTTCTGTAAAAACAAGTATATACATTTACTTTTGGAATTAGTAGACAAGTTTATGCAGACTTACCACACAAGTCCATATTGCACAACTAAATGGATCGGTTTGTTGCGGGTAATTCTAGATGCATGAAAATTTCTTCTGCTTAACTACGATAGTACTAATACATCCAATTTTACTTGAGGTATTGGGTATATCAACGACGAGTCGGTTACATCTAGAGTCGATCCATTGACTAAACGGTACACATCCGTAATCCACAGTCTGTTAAATACAAAAAACCTCGTCAAAATTAAGTGACTACGTCGACTCTATACTCCAGCATGCACACAATTGTAAGTAGCTATAAGAAAACTAAATCACTTTACTTCAAGTCATAAAACAACTTGTTCGTGCTTCTTTCCAAGCGAGTCAAAGACAAGAAAGGCTTGATGAAATATATCTATAATCTTAATTCATTGAAGAAATACAAATAAATACAAAACTTAGTAAACAAATACATTCTTGGCTTACAACTTCTATCCAATGATTGGTTAAGTAAACTGGAATGGCAAGAAGCTCTTAGAATGAAACCATTTAGCTAAAAGATCAACACAAATCATTTTCTCAAAGTGTTTTTATACTTGTTTCATTCACTCTTTAGCTATGTAGGTTAAGTGAGTCTTTATTCTTCGTACGTAGTATACCACTGAGCACTCAGTCTCCCTGATACTGAATGGTCGACATAGGCCGCGAGTACGGTCTGTTCGACAAGGACAGAGAAAAACTCGCTTTGATTTTTCCTGATGTTCACAACTTTCAATGGCCATCGTGATAGCAATTTCGTGATTTTATACGTTTAGTGTCTAACATTTTGTCGTGTTTTGCGCGCAAGAGGTCACGCTAGATAGCAAAATCCCATTCGAACGAATTCGTCTGAATGGGATTTCGACATTTGCAACCGATCCAGAGCTGTTTCAAAGTACTGAATGAGTTGCTTCTATTGTGAAAAGTAGTGCCATTGCATTTTCAGCATCGGCAGACGTAAGACGTGAACATGAAATGGCAAATGAGTCGTCAAAAGGCGCGAGTGCGGTCTGGTCAACAAGAATAAAAGAATCTTACCTTGCGTTTCTGCAAGCCCGTAGGCGGGGGGGGGGGGGGTGCACTGGGTGCACGCGCACCCTCCACTGACCCGTTCACGGAAGTAGTCCGGGCTAGTAGGCAAAAGGACTCCGAGGGATGTGTTGAAACTCCAAAGTACCTGCCAGATATTTGGCTATCCTGTCTGCTACCTGGTAACATGGAGAAGTGTGTGTTTGTCACAGTGACACTAGATGGGACGGTCTCAGGAAAAAGATAGAAAAAGGAGGCAAGCAGCGGCTACGTGTCAACGGCTGGATGGTTTTCTAGTTCCGAAAAGGGCACGTGATCAACTTGTGACTCATGATCCAGATTCTACACGGCTGGTTGCAGTAGACGATCAACTAACACTGACTTCCAGTGAGTGCTGTAGTGGTAGTGTAGAAAGAGTAGGGTCGTCCTCTACCGCCACGTATGTCGAGCCTTTGCGCAACACATGCTGTGAGATTTACGACAACGAGGCTCAGCGTGCAGGCGTCGCAGGCGGCAATCAGCAATGCCATCATGCTAATACTTCTGATCGTGATTTAGTGGATGATATTGGCAAATTGTTTTTCAAGGCCAAGTCTCCTGTCGATTTCTGCAAGTCCATGCAGGCTCTGGGTGCTGCGGAGAAGTACAACCTACTGACAAATCACAAAAAGCCTCGTGCCGACCAAGTTTTTCCTCCGACATGTATTGGTTGCCGCAACCGAGCTTTTCGTCCTGTTTGGCTATCAGAACACCCGTGGATGGTTTACAGCGAGCAAGTGGATAGTGTCTTTTGCATTGCTTGTGGAATTTTCCTTACTAAAGTGTCCAAGGGGAAGTTTGTATGCAAGCCTTTTCGTGATTGGAACAAGAAAGGAGAAAAAGCAAAGGAGCACGAGCGGTGCTTATACCATCATCAAGCCATTGGGCAAGCTGATAACTTCAAGCGAACCTTGGAGAATCCAGATACTACCATTACTGCACAGTCGGACACCCGCAGGGCGGCCAATGTCACGCGTAATCGTGCTGTCCTGAAGTCCATTGCTTCTGCTGCGTTGTACTGCGCCAGATAGTGCATTGCTTTACGTGCAGACGCAGAGAGTATGGAATCACCTGGAAATTCAGGTAATTTTCTTTATTTGCTGAGGCTTCTTGCAGTGCACGATGAAGAGTTAAGAAGGCACCTGGAAATTCCTGCAATGCGATGTGCAACTTATCTTTCTCCTCAAACACAAAATGAGCTGATTAAAGTCATGGGAAACCACATCCTCTTACAGAGAATAATAGGTGATTTGACAGCTGCGCCCTTTTACGCCATCCCTGCTGACGAGGTAACTTCGCATAACGTTGAGCATCTTGCCATCTGCGCCAGGTTTGTTGACAGAAGTACTAAAGAGGTCAGAGAAGAGTTTTTAACGTTTTTGAAGTTGGACAGAATTACTGGGGAGCGGATTGCAGGTGGTATCTTTGGCTTTCTGGAAGAGAATAACATACCACTTGCTACTATGTGTGATCAGGGCTACGACGGCGCAAGCAACATGTCTTCAGATCGAGTGGGTGTCCAGGCCAGGATTAGACATAAAGCTCCTTTAGCCACTGACGTACACTGCAGTGGCCACTGCCTTAACCTTGTGATAAGCAAGTCATGTGCTCTTCCTGAAGTACGTAATGTGATCGATTGCGTTAAAAAAATGCAGCCGTTTTTTTCTCAATAGTCCAAAGAGAAGTGGTGTTCTAGAGATGATCATCAACCACAATGTGGTCAATGAAGAGAGGAGAAAACCACTGATCGATCTGAGCAAGACGAGATGGGCTGACCGGCATTCGGCTTATCAGCACTTCTACCAAGGGTATGTATTTGTGGTTGAAGCTCTAGAGATGATAGCTTTCCGCTATCACTTGGAGAAATATGGGGCTACGTATGCTGACTGGGACTATGCAGGCCGCAATGAAGCATAGCAGATTCTGGCCAGTGTTACTTCCTTTCAGTTTGTTGTTGTGTTTGTGACGATATATCAGTACTTATCACACCTTTCGGGCATTACCACGAAGCTGCAGAGCAAAGCTGTTGATATCGTGAAAGCGCATAACATGATATCTGAAATTGTGAGGACCTACAACAGCGAGCGCGCAAACGTTGAAAGCAGCTTTTCTCAAATCTACAAAGTTAGTTCAGACATGGCAAAAAAGGTTGGAAGTACAGTTGCAATGCCTCGCATTGCAGCAAGGCAACAAAATTGCAGCAATATTCCAGCTGCTTCTGTTCAAGAGTATTTCCAGAGAAATGTTGCAATTCCCTTTCTTGATCATATTATTATTAGCATCAACCGGCAGTTATCAAAGTCGGCAGTCACACCCATTTCCCTACTCGGTCTTGTACCAAGTATCATATGTTCGCGAGATGTCAACCTGAAGGAGGCGCTGATCAAGTACAGAGATGATCTGCCATCGCCTGAATTGATGGACGCGGAACTCAGGCGCTGGAGGAACAGGTATATGGTGATGCTCCCTGAGAAGAGACCGTGCTCACCAGCAAAAGCCATCAAAGAATGTGACGCCACTGACTTCCCAAACATCTCAGCTCTTTTGACCATCGCTTGTACCATACCTGTCACCTCGTGTGAATGTGAGAGACGAGCCAGTGCTTTACGACGGCTAAACAACTATATGCGCGCATCCATGGGTAAGGACAGATTGTCTCACCTTGCTCTCCTTCACATCCACTACAATGTACCAATAGATCTTGACAACGTAGTCGATATTATGCTCGCCTTCACCCTCGCAGACTCGAACTTGACTCGGTACTGTTACACTAATGTTTTCTGCTAACTCTAAGTCTTACATATACAATTATGAATACAGATACGTATTATTAGATAATGCCCGCGCAATTGCAAATACAATTATGTGAACCAAGTATACAAACGCAATTTTAACCATGTTTCCAAAGTGGTGAATCCACAAGAAAACTTTAGCGCAGTGCGATTACATTTAATTGAAACCACATAGACTTTTGTTGGCAAATGCACCCCCCACTCCTGCGACCAGCCTACGGGCCTGGTTTCTTGACGTCAAGAAGCTTCAATCGCCATCGTGAAAGCAATTTCGTGATTCGATACGTTTAACGTCTAACGTTTTGTCGTGTTTTACGCGCAAAAGATCACGCTAGATAGCAAAACACACAGGAGACACAGAGCTGCAGCTGTTTTTCCACCCCCGTTTTCTAACTTAAATGAATCTTGTTTGTTGTGTTATTAAAGTGAATGTAGTGAAGTGTTTTGATGGATGGTTAATTCGTTCAATTCTAAGCTTGTATGCCTATAATTATCTAATGAATATGCTAGGAAATTAACCCTAATACAGATTAAAGTGAGTTTGCTGGTTCTGTAGGTCATAGACAGATTTAGCTGCTGTGGGGCGTGGCTTATGATACAACTGGACCCTCTCTTTCAAAAAATTCTGTATCCGCACCTGTTACCAGTTTGTGTGCGTGTGTGTGTGTGTGTGTGTGTGTGTGTGTGTGTGTGTGTGTGTGTGTGTGTGTGTGTGTATGTGGTGAGACTTGGGCAATCACTCAAGTAGATATTCGAAGACTGAACACTTTTCATATGCGCTGTATTAGATCTATCTTGGGTGTATCAAGACTGAACAAGATAAGAAATTCCTTCAATTTGAAATCTGCCAAGGAAGAACAAATTGAAAGTCAAATTCAACATCAAAGATTGCAGTGGCTTGGTCATTTACAAAAGATGAACATCTCTCGTTCACAAAAGTTGTTGCTGAGAAGCAAGTTGCATAATGTGAAACGCCCTCAGAATGGTCCAAACAACAGGTGGATTGGTACCATTCAACGAGACCTGGTGTCATTGAATATTGACCCGTCACAAGCCAATGACCGCTCTTCTTGGTGAAAACTTCTGCGATGCCGAAGCCCATAGTGGGTATGGCGGAATTCCAGGTTCCAGGTGTGTGTGTGTGTGTGTGTGTGTGTGTGTGTGTGTGTGTGTGTGTGTGTGTGTGTGTGTGTGTGTGTGTACAAGTTCAATACTCTACAGCTCTATTACTGGCTCACTCGACTTACATACCATCATTTGTACAAAATACAAATAAAACACAATATATGTCAAACTTTAGAAGTATCAGTCTCTCCCACTAAACCACCGTTCACGTAGAAGTCTCCACTAGTCGTTAGAAGAGGAGTCACGTGACTAGAACTATCATGCACGTTGAGCGGTTTAACATCAATGAGATGGTTGACCGAACGAAGCATTCCGTTCACAGAAGGCGTATTCTTGTGTACAACAGTCTGATGCAGTTTGCCCAACTTCAACACCTCTAGTGTCCTCTTCTCCCAGTAAGGTCGACCGATAGAACTTCTCACCAGAGTGACAGCAAGCAGTCTCGTAACGTCCTGACGACCAGACATCTCTCAAGAGACGGGATACCCACGTGATATCAAACTTTCCGTCGTGAACCCCGGATGTTATTTGCGTGTTGGCATGTTATCCCGGATGTATCAAGGGATGGCGTCTTGTGATAGTTTCCTTGTTGATGATTTGGCTACGTTGGCCGAGCTGACTGAGAAATCTCTGTTAGAGCATCTCAAACGCCGCTATGGCGAAGGAATAATCTACGTGAGTGGGACGTGCACGCGAATGTTTGGAATGACAAAACGTTTATTTTGCGCCTTCTCTTTCCGTTTGTACAACTAGACGTACGTCGGAGACATTCTCGTCGCAGTGAATCCGTTCAAGTACCTTCGTCTCTACACTGACGAGGTATAGACGACAGGTGCCACATATTGAGTGTACAGTAGTAGGGCGTGGGTAGCCTCGCGTAGCCAGACTTTCTTTGCCATTATAGTTCCCTGTACGCGAGACTAGGGCGTGGGCGGTTACATAACTTAAGCACTTGAATAGTTTTGTCATGTGTTCATTGAAAAGCTTGTGAATTTGTATTCTGTATG
>NC_085104.1:2101246-2111246 GCF_963422355.1 Corticium candelabrum
GCAGTGTCTTTGATGTTGACGCTCAGCTGAGCGTCAGCGGCAATATTATGAACCAGCCTTTAGCTACTAGTATATATACCAAAATTTAAAAGCTTTATCAACATCAAAGTCTTGAAGTTTTGGCACTTATATGCTCAGCATCATTAGCGGTGTACATGTATGCAAAAAGCACCCGCTCTGTGCAGGGCATACAGAGCATTCGCGATAGATGGTCTGGTCCTTGGAGCTCCAGTGCGTTGCACTAATTGCTATAATTCTTAGCACACTGTAGCCACAGTAGGGGCTGTGCTTGCAAGATCTGATCCAAAGGCGTACTCAGTACACTGTAACACCTAGCCAAATTGGCAAGGAGGCATTACCATTTTATTAGCAACGACTTCTATTTGTAGCATTTGGCTATTTGGCGATCGTCCAGCGGAAACACTAATTAGTTAACATTGTATTGTAAATTTGTTTATATTTAGGTCCATGATCAGTATCGCAGTGTGCAGCATCGTGTATTTGTTCGACCACACGTCTACGCGTTGGTCGACTCGGCATATCAAGCACTAAGACGTAACGGGCAGAGTCAGTGTTGTGTCGTCAGTGGAGAGTCGGGAGCCGGAAAGACGGAGACAGCAAAGTTCTTTGTGCAGCATCTACTAAAACTGTGTCGTTCCAAACAGCCTGCACTGCAGTATCAAATAGTTGAAGTAAAATGTGATTTCTACTGTTTCCATGGTTACATTAATGTTGGCATTTTATAGCATTTTGTTTTTATTTATTTATTTATATATTATTTATTTATTTATTTATCTATTTTTGTATTTATTTATTTATTATTATTTATTATTTATTTATTTATTTATTATTTATTTATCTATTAATTACTATTTATCTATTTATTATTTATCTATTTTTTTAAATTTATTGATTTATCTTAATTTATGCATTTTATTTATCTATTTATTTTAATTTATATATTTTATTTATTTATTTATTATTTATTTATTTTATTTATTTTATTTATTTTATTTATTTTATTTATTTTATTTATTTTATTTATTTTATTTATTTTATTTATTTTATTTATTTTATTCATTTATTCTATTTATTTATTTATTTATTTTATTTATTTATTTTTTTATGTATTTATTTATTATTTGTTTATTTTATTATTTATTTATTTATTTATTTATAAAAATAAATAAATAAAAATAAATAAATAAGTAATTAAATAAATAAATAATAAATAAATACATAAATAAATAAATCTATTTATTATATTTTGTGACGTTTTTGTGTATCAGGCTGCTGCCTTATTTGTTATTTGTCGTTTGTTTTGCAACATGTGATCGTGTTATAGTTGCAGTTTTGTTCTTATTGTTGTTAATTTATATTTTTGTGCTACTGTTATGTACTGATCCGTATTGTTGTTTCTCAGTCGAGTCCGTTGTTGGAGGCGTTTGGAAATGCAAAAACGATTGCAAACGATAATTCAAGTCGATTTGGAAAATATCTGGAAATTTACTTTACCACGGATGGTGTAGTCACGGGAGGTATGTATGTTAGCTTGTATCTACTCAGTCTTCTTGATGTAAAGTGGTTTTAATGGTACTTGGTGACGTCTAGTTTTCATGTTCTTTGGGTGTGCTCACAGAGTGTTCTCGCCAGGATTTTGTCTCAACCGGAAGTACTAATTAACTTATGATGTCATACATAAAATATGACATCATACATAAAGATGATGTCATACATAAAGATAACATCATACATATGAGATGACATCATTTCTGATTTGCAAATTTCGAAATAGGATGGATGCCTTCATAAACAATTTTTTCATGTGTACTTACTACTATTTACTAGAACCGAAACGTCACTTTTATGATCTACAGCTCTCTTTAGATGGTCTAACTAGGCAAAGACTCATATGTAGAAGGTAGGGGTGTACAAACATGGGCGTCTTCCGTAAACACCATTCCAACTGTGGTACTGCAGCACAGGTGTACACATGCCACGATCAGTAATTAGCCAATGACAACAAGCAGAGGATGATGCAAAAGCATGGAGCATGCTGCCATGAAATTTAGAGCTTCATTTCTGTGACAGATAAGTCAGATAAGCCACATGCGGGTTGCACTAGCTAATAACCCGGAAACGACCCCTACAGACCATTACTGAATATGTCATGGGGAATTTGAATGTTTGGGTTGCATTTACGCCCTACTGCTAAGACATTGTTTGTGGACCACGTACCCGGCAAAATGCCGTCATGGACGTTACTGGTGAGAAGACTGCTCATTGATTGGGTTGTTGTAATTAAACGATCTCACAATGGCTTAATTAAAATGGATGATGACACTAGTTGTAGCATACGTATTTGTTAGTCAGAAAATCAAGATTGATTTCATTCGTATAATCACGATCATTCAGTGTATATAGAATGTTGTAGCAACAACCTGCAGTCAGCATGGAATGTGCATGAACGTAACCCATTGCTTGAAATCATAACTATTAATCTGTTTTAGGTTCAAGATATATACTGTGGAGCAGAGCTTGTATGAGTTGTGTTTGTCTTTTGTAGCGATTCTGAGTGAATACTTGTTAGAGAAATCAAGGGTTGTTCACCATGGTAAAGTGAGTTATGCACGTACAATAACACGACAACACAGTTAGTGTGCATTTTGTTGGTATTGTACACACGGTACCTACTTTGGTGTGTGTGTGTGTGTGTGTCTGTGTCTGTGTGTGTGTGTGTGTGTGTGTGTGTGTGTGTGTGTGTGTGTGTGTGTGTGTGTGTGTGCATGCGTGCATGCGTGTTTGTGTGTGTGTGTGTGTGTGTGTGTGTGTGTGTGTGTGTGTGTGTGTGTGTGTGTGTCTGTGACTGTGTGTGTGTGTCTGTGACTGTGTGTGTGTGTGTGTGCGCACGTGTGGGTGTGTCTGTGTGTGTGTGTGTGTGTGTGTGTGCGCGCACGTGTGGGTGTGTCTGTGTGTGTGTGTCTGTGTGTGTGTGTCTGTGTGTGTGTGTCTGTGTGTGTGTGTGTGTGTGTGTGTGTGTGTGTGTGTGTGTGTGTGTGTGTGTGTGTGTGTGTGTGTGTGTGTGTGTGTGTGTGTGTGTGTGTGTGTGTGTGTGTGTGTGTGTGTGTTGCACGCACATGTACCAAAACATCGTATATACTAATATCTAAATTTTTTGCTTAATTTTTTATGCTTTCTAATAGAGATTAAAATTGTATTACAAGTTGTCATGGTGCACTCATCATGATCACGTTGATGTCTCAGCTTGTGATTTTGTAGGGCGAGCAGAACTTCCATGTTTTCTACTACATCTTTGCAGGTCTCTCTCAATCTGAGTTGGCTGCATTTGGTCTGTCAACATATGACCAACACAGGTACAGACTATTGTAGACTGTAGATCATTGTATTGAATTCTAATAGAGTGTGAGCTACAGATACTTAGCAGGGAGTGGTAGAGATGTGATGACGAAGGAAGAACAGCGGGAATATCAAACTAAATTTGAAGTACTGAAGAAGTGTATGGGTGTTGTTGGGTTTTCATCTCAGGTATTATAGTTTTTAAGATACGTTTGTGCTTTTGTATCGATCAGCTTGTACTTCTCGTGTAGGATACTCTCGATATGCTGACATTGATTGCATCCATATTACACACGGGTGACATCGAGTTTGAATGTGGACCAGATGATGTGGCAAAGACAGTGAATAGAGAAAAGCTGGCAAGAGGTTGTCATTCGTCTTTTTTCTTTTATATTGCTTGTGCATTGTGTATGTACTCTGTGATTTGTCTGTTTCTCGGTTGTTTGTCTGTTTGTTTGTGTATCTGTTTGTTTGTTTGTTTGTCCATCTGTTTGTCTGTTTATTTGTCCATCTGTTTGTCTGTTTATTTGTCTGTCTGTTTGTCTGTCTTTCAGTGTGTCTGTTTGTCTGTGTGTTAGCCTGTCTGGTTGTCTGTCTGTTAGACTGTCTGTTTGTCTGTCTGTTAGCTTGTTTGTCTGTGTGTTAGCCTTTCTGGTTGTCTGTTTGTATGTTTGTTTGTCTGTTACTCTGTCTGTTTGTCTGTCTGTTTGTCTGTCTGTCTGTCTGTTTGTTTGCCTGTTAGTCTGTCTGTTTGTCTGTCTGTTTGTTTGTCTATTTGTTTGTCTATCTGTCTGTCTGTTTGTCTGTCTGTTAGCTTGTCTGTTTTTCTGTGTGTTAGCCTGTCTGTTTGTTAGTCTGTTTGTCTATCTGTTTGTCTGTCTGTTAGTCTGTCTGTTTGTTTGTTTGTCTGTTAGCCTGTCTGTTATGTGTCTGTTTGTCTGTCTGTTATGTGTCTGTGTGTCTGTCTGTTAGTCTGTCTGCTTGTCTGTCTGTTTGTCTGTCTGTTAGTCTGTTTGTCTGTTAGCCTGTCTGTTAGTTTGTCTGTTTGTCTGTCTGTTTGTCTATCTGTTAGCCTGTCTGTGTGTCTGTCTGTTAGTCTGTCTGTTTCTCCTGTATGTTAGCCTGTGTTTGTCTGTTTATCTGTTAGCCTGTCTGTTTGTTGTTCTGTTTCTTTGGCTTCGAAGTGTTGTCCACTATTGGTATGTCGGTAAGTAATTCTTTGCTGTGATGACAGTAGGCAACAACGTAGGTACTTGTAGTTTGTGAGTGATTTCTCATCTACATAGTTTTCTGAGATACACACGACAACATACATATAACATCTCCGATTTTGTAGCTGCTGAGCTGATGGGATTGGAATCGGATCATTTGGAGCAAATCCTGGTTTCCTCCATTACAATCACCAGGGGTATGGTAACAAGCTAAACAGTTACTGTCTTCATTATTGTCTACATATATAAACCTTGTTCTTACAAGGGGAAACCATAACAAGCTTTAACTCGGTAGAGAAGGCATGTGACTGTAGGGATGCAACAGCTAAGGCATTGTATGGACGACTGTTTCACTGGATTGTAACACAAGTAAATTATCTTCTTCATCCAGAACCGATCAGCAGGTAAACATATTTGTGAAGTTGAATTCTTTGAGTGTGTTTATTCTGAGAAGCCTCGTCAGTGTTTGTGTGTGTGTTTGTGTGTGTGTGTGTGTGTGTGTGTGTGTGTGTGTGTGTGTGTGTGTGTGTGTGTGTGTGTGTGTGTGTGTGTGTGTGTGTGTGTACGCATGCGTGTGTGTCAAGACAGAAGGAGGAAGGGGGTGATTGAGCATCTTGACATCCCTCTGTTTATGCCACTAGCAATACAATTACAGGATTACTGCACTGGAATGCTGTTGCCGTGGTCTTATAATGGGATCAGTGGATGTCTCTATAGAGATAATTGCTGTGTGGCATTAGTCACAGTGTTTGTAGCCTGTTTGTCTCAACATTCAGTGCGTGCTTTCACAATGCAATTTTTAATTGTTTACTCTGTTGGATGTGATGCTGACCCACTAGTCATCGGAGGTTGTGTGTTACTCGGACGGTTTTGTGTTTGTTTGTAGCTCGGAGCGAACTGCTACCATCAGCATTCTCGACATATTCGGCTTTGAGAACTTCGAAAGGAACAGTTTTGAACAGCTGTGCATCAATGTGGCAAACGAGCAGCTCCAATACTATTTCAACCAACACATTTTCGCGTGGGAACAAGTCAGTCATGTCACATGGTTTTCATAACTGCTTGATTGCTTGTTACATAGGGCTAAGAAATCAGTCCAACTAGTTGTCATCAATTTTAGTCCAGGACGTCATGTTGATATCACTTATGAGGTTTGGTGTATCACCATATTTTTTATAAAAGTTTGAAAAATCCATCGCTGAGCCAATAGAAACGGCTTGTTTCACATGTAGCGTATACACAAAGAACACTGGCTTGCACACTTCCCAGTTTTGTAGTCCTTGTTATGACCAGTTTATCAACTGACGCTGCTGGTTACATTTATTACGTGTACATGTATGTAGGACAAGGGCCCCAATGCGATCCAAGTGTCCCAATGCCATCCAAGTGTCCCAATGCCATCCAAGTGTCCCAATGCCATCCAAGTGTCCCAATGCCATCGTCAAAGCGGTGCATCTTTCAGTTCAGTACATCCGTGTATGCGGTGGCTGCATACTGAGAAATCCATTACAAAATACTGGCCTAGGCCTGCGAGTCGTCTTTTGATGACCTAGAGTACAACTTTAGTCGTCAGGTGTAAAATTTTACTCTCAAATGATGACTTATTTTTTGAGCCCTGTTGTACAGCTACTCACATGATTTGACCTGCTTGCCCACTTACTCACCTACCTGATCTCTTGTTCACCTGATTTGTCTACCTGACTAGCTGGTTGGCAAACCTTTTTTGTATTTTTTTGATTTTCTTTTGGTTGTTGTTGTGTCTAATCCGAATAGTAGTCTTGAAATTGCGTAGCCTTCAAATTCATGCTTTAGGCTTGAGGGTTCTACCCACGATGGTCGGAGGTGGTCGGGCTCAACAAACACCAACCATCGCTCTGCATATTCCAACCACCACTATTTTAGCTAGTGTCTAACTTGCTCTAAGCTAATGAGCATTGGAAGTTGAGTAGTTTGTTCACAGCATGACTCAGCGGCGGACCCACCTTACTATGATACGACCTACAATTTATTGCTCAGGGAACTAAGGTGGTGGTAAGATCCGACACAGCAGTTTGCATGTCAGCAATGAGCAAGGCAATATCCTAAACGCTCTGTGACGGAGCCAGTCAAAGTAATCTTTAGGGATTTTTGATAGACAGGAGGACTGGCTGTTCGGAATCTGCAGCTGGTGCATGGATGCCAGTCGTCTGTCTAACCTGTTGGAGGGTACAACAAATGGGCAGGTAGATGGACAAATTGATAGGCTGACTGAGAGATGAATGGACATCTAAACTAACAGACAGTGAGACTACATATTGAGCTGTTATGTATGGTGATGCAGGCAGACAGTTGGTGGACAGATAGATAGACAAGCAGATGGAAAGGCAGACAGAAAGACAGACAGACAGACAGATGGACACTGGACAGACAGATGGACAGACAAATGGACAGACAGATTGACTGACTGATTGACTGACTCATGCAAGAAGGGCGGTAGTATAAACGTGACACCGGGCAACATATAACTTCCCGACTGTAGACAGAAGTTGCAGTTTTCTTAGTCTTTCAGATTATCGACCATCAACAGTGTGATACATTCTGTTTGGTGCTGTTTTGCGACGATGCTTGATTGTCGGGGCGTTTGCTCTACTTCTCTGTCTGAAATTAGTATGCCCCTAATGCAGAGATTCCAACCACCACTTTGAAAATCTTGGGCAGAACACTGCGTAGCGTGTGCTATGATCTGGACCAGTTGCTTTGTGGGCTAAATGAACAACAACAAGACATTGATCAAAAAGCCTTATACCGTATTATCTCTAACATAAACACAGGTCTCCAAAACAGTTACGTCTCCAATAAATGCACACCACAGGCCCTCATCCAAAAAATAAAGTCACAGTCTCCAGTAGAAGCACACGTCTCTCGAAGTACCTATTACCAGTAGTCAAACCTAATGTATTGGATGATAACCAATGAAGCTAAATTATATTGCTTGCTAATGCAGAGTGGAATGAATATAAGGCAAGTTTTTTGGTTGGACATCGTGCTATAGCAAAGGTTGACTGATCCTACATTTTAAATTTTATGTATTCATTCTTATTTGTTTTCTGTATTTATTTGCTGTCAAAATCAAAACATAAAATTTAGCTTGTTTGATGTTGTTTTGTTTCATTGTTGACAACGGATGGTTGTCGTGGTGGTTACAATTCATTGTGACTAATATTTCATTAAATTTTGGCTAAGCAAGACCTGTAAAGTACTAACATGAACTGATCAAGAGATGAGCAAGCAAGCGTGTTGTTGTTCAACAAACAATTTAGTTACTGGCACGTGGCCCTCCCATCATTTATCCTATAATCTACTGCAGCTAGTGGTATAGATGGTGCTTATGGCAATAAATATGATACCAGTATTGCCCTAAAATGTTGTTTTGCACTCACACATCTGGTCGTCATCAGCTCTTTTAGATCTTGCTTGCTTCCGTCAGTTGTGTGGATTTGTCTCGCTCATTGATTCCCTACCATCCATGAAAAAAGTAGTACACCTTCACCGATCATGTAGGTATATGTCTAATCAAAGCAAAATGATTGTGTGCGCAAGCGTGCATGTGTGTGTGTGTGTGTGTGTGTGTGTGTGTGTGTGTGTGTGTGTGTGTGCATGTGTGTGTGTGTGTGTGTGTGTGTGTGTGTGTGTGTGTGTGTGCATGCATGTGTGTGTGTGTGTGTGTGTGTGTGTGTGCGCACGTGCACATGTGTGTGTGTTTGTGTGTGTGCACGTGCACGTGTGTGTATGTGTGTGTGTGTGTGTGTGTGTGTGCATGTGTGTGTGTGCACGCGTGTGTGTGTGTGTGCATGCGCACGTGTGTGCATGTGTGTGTGTGTGTGTGTGTGTGTGTGTGTGTGTGTGTGTGTGTGTGTGTGGGTGGGTGGGTGTTTGTGCGTGCGTGTGTGCATGTCTGCATGCGTGTGTGTGTGTGTGTGTGTGTGTGTGTGTGTGTGTGTGTGTGTGTGTGTGTGTGTGTGTGTGTTAGATGACTGACCTTTATATTCCAGTCTATAATGTAATTACAGTTGAGTTAAACAACATTGAAATTATATAAGACAGTCTCCAACAAAACACGCCTCTAATAAGACACATTTATCGGGCTCTTTGAAAATATAAGAAGGATATGTTTCTGTTAGAGATAATATGGTACACGCTTTGCTCATGCATACCGAGTTGCGGTTTGGTAGGTAATCACATGGCACATTGAACTGCCTAGTTGTATGCAGAGACTTCATCTTGTTGCACTTGCCGTTGCTTGTATGATGGTGTATGATGATGTTTGGAGTGCATCGGATCCGGAATTGCCAACTTCTCATGAATAGTTAGCATCGTACGCACGTACTTGCCTATTTCACTTTCATCCTGATTGGTGACATGTGTGGAGTTCACACATAAATGTGTGGTGATGACCCAGCTCTATGCATCTAAAAGTTTGTTATAAGATGTAGACGCACGACGCGTAGCGCCAAGGCTCTCCAGATTAGCGAGAGTTCAGACTCATGCAATTTAGATTAGCGAGGTTCTACTGTGTAAACAGTATGAATGCGAAATGTTCATGACTGTCTATGTAAGTCGATGACTACAACTGGTTTATGACCATAGTATGCAGTGTTCTCGCCAGGAGAAGTAGTCAGTGGGTCGGCGCCGAATGCTTCGAAAAATTTTTTTTGGGCGTGGTCTTGTTTTTAGTAGGCGTGGTCATTTTTGTACTTTTATTCGACAATCGAATTGTGCGAGAGTAACCATAATGACTAAGCTTATCACCTATCGCGAAAGATACGTCTCTTTTTTTCTTGGCCCACAGTTTCACAGCCGAGTGAAAAGGAAACTCGGCAACATCTGGACCTTCCACTGCGATCCGTAATAAAGCATCTAACGTATCTTCCTTCAGTCTGTAAGATCGGCGGTCTTGTCATGCTTCTGACACAAAACGCAAAGCATGCCTTTGCTTTGGCTGTCGTAACGAAGCCATTCCATTTGACCAACTCGCCACTCGGAACGAAATCCCACCGACTGCTTCGATGACGTCGACGAAGACGATTTTCGCGAACGCGACGACTGCTTTGAAGAGGAACTCTTGCCCAGAGAGTCAGCTGTTGACAGCAGCTCAACTTCGCTTTCATCGCTGGACTGTGCGACTTCCTCTTCCAACTCGACCGAGATTTCGACGTCCGATTCGCTGGACGAATAGCTTTGTAGTCTTGGTTGTTTCGGCGACGAAAGAGCATCAGCAGGCTTGAAGAACCGACGAATAGACATGTCGTAAACAAAGTCAAAGCCGGGGAAGCAACAAATTGACGGTTACCCGGATAATACAAAAGATGACTACAGTACAAAAGCGTTTTAGGCGTTCATCCACACAGCAAGGGTCGGGCAAGGCCGCTGGTGGGACGGAAGCCGGCAACTGT
>NC_085104.1:2121246-2126246 GCF_963422355.1 Corticium candelabrum
CATAGAAAAAATGGTCCGGCAAAATAGATTGATTAGATACAAATAAATAAATAATAAATATATAAAATAAATAAATAATAAATATATAAAATAAATAAATAATAAATATATAAAATAAATAAATAATAAATATATAAAATAAATTAAATAATAAATATATAAAATAAATAAATAATAAATATATAAAATAAATAAATAATAAATATATAAAATAAATAAATAATAAATATATAAAATAAATAAATAATAAATATATAAAATAAATAAATAATAATATATAAAATAAATAAATAATAAATATATAAAATAAAGAAATAATAATATATAAAATAAATTAAATAATAAATATATAAAATAAATAAATAATTAGATATCTAAAATAAATCTAAAATAAATAAATAATAAATACATAAAATAAATAAATGATAAATATATAAAATAAATAAATAATAAATATATAAAATAAATAAATAATAAATATATAAAATAAATAAATAATAAATATATAAAATAAATAAATAATAAATGCATAAAATAAACAAATGATAAATATATAAAATAAATAAATAATAAATATATAAAATAAAGAAATAATAATATATAAAATAAATTAAATAATAAATATATAACAATCAGGTGGCCTCCATCATTCACTGGGATGTTTGTCGCCATTTTGGGGTTCCAGTGGAGAGCAGATGGTACCGGCATCATCCTGATAGGCTTGTGGAGACGGATGACATTACTATGATGTGGGATACCACCATCCCCACTGCCAGGAAGATCAAAGCCAATTGTCCAGACATCTGTCTCAGAAATAGGAAAACAAACACTTGTCTTCTTATTGATATCAGCTGTCCTGCTGAGGGCAACATTGGCAAGAAACATGCTGAGAAGTTGGCGAAGTACAGCGACTTGCGAGTGGAGATAAGCCGCATGTGGCATTGTCGAACACTGGTGGTTCCGGTGGTCTTGGGAGGTTTGGGCACAGTGCACGCAGGTATTGCACGGTGGCTGGACATTATTCCAGGTCATCACAACCTGCAGCACTTACAGAAAACAGTGCTTCTGGGATCTACTCGGATCCTTGGTAAAGTCATGTCTTCTTTCTAGACAGCTGTGATGGTCTAAGTACTTCTGAAGCAGGGTTTGCTTCCGGTACTTGTAATAGACTTTACAAACCAGACTGATCTGGTTGAGCACGACAATAAAATAAATAAATAATTAGATATCTAAAATAAATCTAAAATAAATAAATAATAAATACATAAAATAAATAAATGATAAATATATAAAATAAATAAATAATAAATATATAAAATAAATAAATAATAAATATATAAAATAAATAAATAATAAATATATAAAATAAAGAAATAATAATATATAAAATAAATTAAATAATAAATATATAAAATAAATAAATAATAAATATATAAAATAAATAAATAATAAATATGTAAAATAAATAAATAGTAAATAGTTACATTGGTTGATATTAATTATTTAATTAAGAATTAATTAATTAACGTATAAAAATTCAAATATCTAGTTATTGGAGTACTCCACAGTTTACTTATGAAGCAGCATCAGTCTTAGACTTCACTCGTTTAAGAGCAAGCTCTTTCTACACAGGTGACAAAATACAACATCAATAGCTTTGTAATGGAGAAATAGCCACATGTCAAACCAAGACAACAGGAAACTATGAGACGTCTTCTTTTTTTAATAACCTAATTGGATATATGATATTCAAAGGCTGGTGAGGTTGGTTTGGAACGTCTTGATCGTGAGTATGCTTTGATGTGGTGTCTGCCATAGCAATTCTGGATATGTGCTGGACAGGGGCATAGCGTGACATGGGCTAGACCGGGCTATAGCCCTCCATCATTTGTAGGCGTGATCATAAAAATTGTGGACTGTAAATACGTGTGAGGACCAAAACTGTACATAGTATATACACCACCCTTTTTTCCAGCCTGGATCTGGCACTGATTCTATCAATCAGTCAATTAGAAGCCAATAAAGTAGACGTATCCATAAAAGTGGGCGTGCACCATAGCATCGTGCAGTTAACCCCCATTTTTAGAGGTCATACTACGCCTCTGTGCTAGACGACGTCTTGGATGTTGTAGGTCAAGCGCTAGTCTCGTTTCCCCTCCCCCAACGTTTAAGGCTTCTCTTGTCTCGAGAACGAAAGAATTCGGGAACACCAAAGGCAGAGTCTAAAGATATAAATATCTAATATTTAAACAGCTATACCCTATTCCAAAAAGTTTAGTTTAATCGTTGATTGGTGAAACTCGGTTGGAAAAATGGCCCGGCAAATGCCAGACTTGCCGGACCGCTTGCTACAGCCCTGGTGAATAATGTTGTTAACAAATTGATTGCTTATAAGGAAACACTCAGCCCTGCGTCTTAATCATTAAATGTTTGTATCGATTAGGAGGCTAAACGTATAGCCCATGAACGAGAACAACAAGAGTTACAGCGATTAGATCGTGAGAAGGAGTTGGCTGAGAAGGAGGCACTAAACCGTTTGCATGCTCAAGCAGCTCACGAAGCTGCTCAAGCTGCTCTCCGACTTCGACAAGCTCAGGAAAGGAAAATGTTGGAGGAGAAACGGAGACGTGTGGAAGAGGAGGAGAAGCTGAGGGAGGAAGAGGGAAGACGACGTGCAGCAGCTGCGGAGGTGGCTCGTATGGCCGCGATGGAGAGAAGCGACTCGACGGTGTGGTGTCGTATTGTGTGCATGGAACGAGATAAACAACTTAGCGATTACCAGGTTTCACAAAACTCTATTGTCGTCGATGGCTCGACTGGATCGTTTGACCCGAATCGGTATGGGCTCATGTGTGTGTGTGTGTGTGTGTGTGTGTGTGTGTGTGTGTGTGTGTGTGTGTGTGTGTGTGTGTGTGTGTGTGTGTGTGTGTGTGTCACTGTGTGTGTGCATGCGTGTGCATGCGTGTGTGCACGTGTAATAGATTCAATTTGGTCATAGAATCGGCTTTAATTCACTGAAGTCGACAACGAGAAGAGACAGCAAAGTGTCAAAGTTTCGACAACTGATTGGAAAGGTGAGCATCGTTTTACAATCGTACACACGAATGTATTGTAACATAGAAAAGACGTGGAGTGGTATTTACCAACACAGACTGTGACACTAGAACGAATACTGCACAGCACGTCATCATACAGCACTCGAAAGCCTATTACATTGTTTATGTCACGACGCAAGAGATGAACGAATGCAATAGAAAATCATGTTCGCATTTTAACATTTAGACTGTTGTACAGGTCTCTAGCACAAGCATGTATACCAGACAACACCAAATGGATTACCATTACCAAAGTAGTCTATCCATTTTCACCGCCATCCTCTCATAAGCACCATATTGTAGTCATATCCGACAGCAATAAGCGCCACTCTCTAATTACCGCCTCACTATCTACACTATCCAGTCACTGATTGTGTGATTCATCACCAATGAGACGTACTCCGAGGCGCACACCCAAGCAGTCGAGTCACACATTGTTTCTTGACTTCTGTTATACCGACGTAGGATACAGGTGTACTCACGTTCAAGCTAGCAATACATTTTTCAAAGATTTGTCCTTGATATTCCCTTCTGTCCATATCCGTGAAGCTTACAGGTACACATCATGTACTACATAGCTGTCGGGTGTATGATTTCCATGCAAAATTATTAAGAGCCTGCCTCAAATTAGTGCCTCACTCCAATAAGTGCCTTCCTTCAAAGTCTATAAAAAATAAGCGGTGCGGCGGTAAAAGCAGTTATACATCAGAGCCGGCGCAAGCAGATTAAGATTGGTCTGACCTAATGCGCGCTAAGAGTGTGTTTAAATGCGTAATTTGAATTTCTTTGCTCCGTGCTGTATGCTGTATCACAGAAATTTTGTCCCTGTTAAATGTTAATGCTACTCCTTGGAGAAAGTAAAGGCGTATGCCGATTCTTGCAATTCGGTGTTCGTTGTTGCTTTGATCGAATGGCCTCCAACGTCAAGCGAACAACATATTACAATGAATAGAATGGATTACAACAATGGTGTACAACCGGGAATGAAGGAGGGTCTGAGTATACAAGGTCACAAAGTGACACCCAAATGTCTCGAATAAATGAATTATTTAATTAATTATTTATAGCCTGTATCGAATGCAGTGTTCTGTCTAGGATTTTGGAGTAGTGGTCAGGTATCAGCTGATTAAGGGCGTGGTTTATTTCTGATAAGAAAGCACCAAACAGAATGTATCGCACTGTTGATGGTCTATGATCTGAAATAGCAGACAATGAAAGCTGCAACTTTTGTCAACAGTCGGGAACTATGTTGCCCAGTCTCACGTTTAGACTATGGCATGGTTAGACGTCTGCCATCCATTGGAGCAAGTAAACCACTAGCTAAAATATATAGTGGTGGTTGGAACATGTGAAGTGATGCTCGATGTTTGTCGAGTGATGGTCAGGCCCGACCACTTCTGACCACCGTGGGCAGAACCCTGGAATGTTCATGGCATGCGATATCTCTCTGGCGAAAGTACTAGTTTCTAATATTGGTACGGCCATGACTGTAGCTGTTGGCCGGCTGTGCCGGTGTCACAGTATATAATATCCGCCGTATATTTTATTCCCCCCAGATAAGAATATTCTAGTGTATTTTATCCCAACAAGAAAATGTTTTATCCTACCTAGTTAGACTATCCTAGGATAGTCATCCCTTGGTTAGATTTTCTTTCCCCTGGTTAGATATTCTATCCTCCAAGGGACGTAGCCACTGGTTTGGTTTGTCCGGTTTCAACCGGACCACTTTTCAATATTTGTACTTTCGCCAACGGATCATTCCTGACAACTTCTGGATTAGGGGATGGCTGATTAAATAAATTTTTATTTAATCAAAAAAATTTATTTAATCACTCTGAGACAGCCTAGCTCATATCAAGTGCCTGCAGACCCACAGATTAGAATGCATACAGCTTGTAGACCTGC
>NC_085104.1:2131246-2133746 GCF_963422355.1 Corticium candelabrum
AAAATAATAAATAAAATAAATAAAATAAAAAAAAATAAAATAAAAAGTAATAATAAAAATAATAAAAATAAAATAAATTTTCAAAAATAAATTAAATTAAAAAGAAATAATAATAATAAATAAAATAAATAAAATTAAACTAATAAATAAAATACAAACAAGTAATAATAAAAATAGTAAAAATAAAATAAATTAAAAAAAAATTAATTACATAAAAATAAAGTAAACAATAAATAAAATAAATTCAACTACAAAATAAGAATAAAATAATAAATTTTTAAAAGTAACTTAAATTAAAAATAAAAATAAATAAAATAAAATAAAATAGAATGAAATAAATATAAAAATAATAAAAATAAATTAAATTTTAAAAATAAATAAAATAATAAATAAAATAAATTAAATTATTTTATTTATTTATTCAGTTATTTTTGATTATTTTAGTTTTAAAATGTATTATTTTTATTATTTATTTTATTTTTTAAATGTATTATTTTTAATATTTAGTAGTTTAATTAATAAATAAAATAAATTAAACTAGACTACTAAATAATAATAAAATAATAATTTTTAAAAATAATTAAATTAAAAATAAACAAATAATAAATAAAATAATAGAAATAAATTAAATTAAAATAAAATAATAATAATAAAATAATAAATAAATAATAAAATAAAAATATCGTAACTACAACCTGCTGGTTCAGAATCCAGACTCTGTACCCGACTGGTTGTCTCAAGGAATAACTACTCTGATTCCTAAGAATGACAAGACTGACCAGGCCAAAAATTACCGGCCTATCACGTGTGTGTCTGTCTTCTATAAGACCGTCACCTCAGTCATCAGGCAGAGGATTGCAGGGCATTTGGATCAGAGAAACCTCATGGCTCCGGAGCAGAAGGGTTGTCGACAGGGATCTTTTGGTGCAAAGGATCAGCTGTTGATCAACAAGCTGCTTACCGAAGACTGTAGGACCAGGCACAAGAGCTTGAGCATGGCTTGGGTGGACTACCAGAAAGCCTATGACAGCGTGCCACACAGTTGGTTGCTCCAACGCCTTCAGCTGCATAAGATCAGTCCAGTCTTGTGCGGGTTCCTGTCACGTGTGATGAAGAGTTGGAGGACATCGATGGTGCTTTCTTGCGGGAATAGTACTATCAAGACAAGGCTTATGCAGATCAGGAGGGGTATTTTCCAAGGTGACTCACTTTCTCCACTTCTCTTCTGTATGGCTCTCAATCCTCTGAGCAAGGAGCTGAACAGAACCGGTTACGGCTACCGGATGACCACTGGGCATGGTGAGACTGCCAAATGTCAGCTTATCAGTCATCTACTTTACATGGATGATCTGAAGCTGTATGGCAGAAACTCTGATCAGTTGGATGGGTTGTTGCACACGGTTCGTACCTTCTCTGATGACATCCAGATGAAGTTTGGTCTGGACAAATGTGCTGTTGCACACTTTGTCAACGGCAGGCTATCTGGACACAACTCTGGAGTGAGGGTAGGGTGTAGATGAGAGTACTTGGGTGTAGATGAGAGTAACGGTATTCAGCACAGCATGATGCGGGAGAGACTCCGTCGTGAGTACTTCCGCAGAGTGAAGGTGGTTCTCCGGACTGAGTTGTATGGTCGGAACAAGATTCTAGCCATCAATGGGTTTGCACTACCGGTTCTCACTTACGGTTTTGGCGTCATTCATTGGGGGTGCACGGACCTGCAGCAGCTCGATCGACGGACCAGAAAGCTCCTCTCTATGCACGATGTCCACCATCCTGCTGCAGACGTTGACCGACTGTACGCTCCTTGCAGTGATGGGGGTAGGGGGTTACAACAGATTGAGTCGACATATCAATCTTGTATTGTGAGGCTGAACTGTTACCTTGCTGACAGTTCTGATCCTTTCATGCAGATGATACGGGAGTGTGACTCTGGAAAATCTTCACACTCGCTCAAGCACATGGCTTGTCGGTTTACTGCACAGCTGCGAAGAAGTCTTGCTTCGGACGACAAGTCGCAGAGCTTACACAGGAATGCATCCATCTCGGTTGAAGGTGGCTTCGAGCAAGCACCTGAAACAGATGCGAGACAATACCGTACGTGTTGCAGTTCTCTTCGTGTGCGGTCCTGGAGCGGGAAGCCTATGCACGGGCAGTATCGTCGTCTCACTGAGCAACCGCCTGTGGACATGAAAGAGACCTACGGATGGCTAAAGGCAGCGAATCTTCCTGCTGCAACTGAGGGACTGGTTGTTGCTGCTCAAGACCAAGCTCTTCAGACTCGGTACTATGAGCGCAAGATTCTACATCGTGATGTCAGTCCTATTTTGCCGCATGTGCAGTGTAGGCCTGGAAACAGTTGACCACATTGTGGCAGGCTGTAGTGCTTTGGCACCGACGGACTACACTGATCGACACAATCAGGTGGCATCCATCATTCACTGGGACGTTTGTCGCCATTTTGGGGTTCCAGTGGAGAGCAGATGGTACCGGCATCATC
>NC_085104.1:2138746-2153746 GCF_963422355.1 Corticium candelabrum
GTATCCTGTCCATACGCAAGCTCTACGTATTTGCCAACCTCTCTGGGAAAGAGGACTTCCTCTCCAAGAGACTCTAGAGCGGAAGTCAACACTGTGTCTGATGGCACGCTGCCAGGTTTCTAATGTTCCTGAATCGTACTCGGGCTTCCCGATTCGTATTGTTCTCGTAGCCTAGCACAGAACTAGAGCAGCGCCTAGTGCAACCCTAGCCCAAGCTACCTAGACTACTGATCGAATCACATTGGACCTCACAGCTTCAGATAACATAAATCAAACTCAGGATCGAGCTCCCTCTGTGAATGAATCTCTTTCCATGCAGCAAAATGAATCTCTTCTCATGTAGCTGTACAGGAACAAAATATAAACAGTGAATGTATACAATCGGATATCACAGCTAGCATAACTTGGATGGAAGGATAGCTTCATAATTAACTAAGAGCATGAGAGTGTTGACGTTGGTGACACTTAGATGGCGTGGGGTGACACTAGATGAAGAAAGTAGGCGGTATGATCCCAGACCCTCTCTGGCGTTGTCGTGTTATGCGGGAACCGGGCACGACAGCGCGAGAGGGTCTGGTACGAGGCTAGCCCTACCAATGTGACAGGTAATCCCAGCAAGGTACATGTTAGTGTGCAGTCCATATGGTGACCAATGACTAGCCAGATTGATCTAGACTCACTGATAGCATCTCGGTCAGTGGGTAATGGCCATCAGGACAGCAACGAAAAGTCATCGTCAACGGACTGTTTGCCAAACGACAAGACTCCTCAACAACAGAAACAAGAATCTCATGCAAAACAATACTTTTTATTTTTTATTTTTTTCTTAAATAGGGTGGTTCAATACTGTAAACTAATAAATTTTCGTAAACTATTTAATTTCATAAATTTCGTTAATTAATTAATTACAAATAATTTACTAACTTAAATCGCTTACTAACTTTTGTGGACTTTACCAGTATGCGTGGGAGTGTCCCATCGAGTCAAAGAATGCGCAAGCGTCAACTACCGTATGCGCCCGTAATAACGCCCACACCGAAATAACGCCAATGCCCGTATATACGCCCATGTGCCCGACCCAAGTCTAATCCCAGGATACGCATGCGCAGAAAAAAAAATGGGCTCCGCAGAACGTCTCCGTCTGTGTGCGTTTGATGAGGTGGTGTCAGTGTTGAGTTGTCTATACGCCCAGGGCGTTACTACGGACGAATACGATATTTCAAACTTTGGCAGGGGTCTGGCTACGCGAGGCTATTGGCACAAGCAGATCGTCTATATACGGCTCTGGGCACTAGAAAAACCATGGAGGCTAGCAAATACTAAATATAGAACCCCACACTCGCCAAAAGTAGCAAAGCGTGTAACGGCGCCTTCGAGTTGCACGCACGTAGTAAACAAATATAGAAAACAGTAAAGTAGTGTTATGCGATATGCGGGGCGTGGCCGAATACGTCAATGCAAATGTTTGCGTCAATCCTCTAGAGGAGTGGTGTGTGTGGTAACTAGTTGAGACAGCAACATGATAAAACTCACTCGCCCTCTCGCAATTGGCTGCGTCGTGCGACCACAAACCGCGTGCGGGGAGACGCGACGTCTTGTTGTCGCTCCTCGTCACGCAACGGAACCGTTGTAGATGATAGCCCCGACTCCTGCTTCTCCGAATGCTGCTTCGTATCCGTCTCGGAGCACGTGTTACCCATGTCCACGATTCAGACCGCTTCTAGTGCGCATGCGTCTTGAAAGGCAGTATGCATAGAGTGTACACACAGTAGAACACTAGTAAACACAATTAGGTACTGTAGTACAGTAGACACTCTTAGGTCGTACAGTAACATTATTAGGTAGTACAGTAACACTATCAGTTGATGATTAGTCGCATTAGAATCCCGAGCTGACCAAACGGTAATATCCAGGCATGCAATTTTTACCTTTCCATTTATGCATACGCATATGGCTCATACTCCTTAGCATCCGCTTGCGTGCAAGCTGTACAGTGTGGTAACATGCATCCAGCACGTAGAATTGACACCAAATTAGGTAGACACGTGATATGTTGCATGTACTTTGCTAGTAGAAATCGATGTGTCAGTCTATAGTAGCAACAGGACTCGTTCGTATATAGTCGATATCGAGGTAGTATATTCTCATACAACGATTAGCTAGTCGAGATGCGAATTCGAAATTTAGTCACCGTCTACTGACTAGATGTACAATACACGTACTCTAGCTAGAGAGCCAATCTACAAGCTAAATATAACTCTCAGTCGAGCAACTAGGCAATTGCAACATGTTTCTCGCTCTAGTAAGTCAACCGTTCAATCAGACCGAGCAGGAGTTTGTTTGCAGAGTCTGTGATGGAAACAAGTGACTCTCAAACGTGTAGGACGAGAGACGACGATTTCGTACCTGATACTCGACAGCCAAATTGCAGGTAGCGTAGGACGGAGAAATCCGAGTAGTGTCCGAGATTACTTTTGATGTAGCCATGCGAGCGCGCTTTGTCTCAGGTCGATGAGATATAGTACCGTCGTGTTGACGTTTAGTACCAGACGGAAGCGCTGTCGAAGAAAAAGCGGAGGTATTTAGAATCTGCGCGGACAAGACCGACGTTTCTGCGCCGTTTGTAACTAACCCAGCCTCATGAGTCGACGTCTGTGCTAGATTAGTGTAAGGAGCTCCGTGGCTTGTGGATATCGCCTCATAATACGGAGAGACCTGTAGTTGGTGCACTTGATTGCCAGACGACTGTCTGGCAGGCGGCAGCAGAAAGGCATTACAAGACGGAAGAGCTGAAAAAGCGGAGGTATTTACAATCTGCGCGGACTTGACCGACGTGTCTGCGCCGTTTGTAACTAACCCAGCCTGATGAGTCGACGTCACAGCAGAGTAACGCGGTAGAGCTCGGTGGCTTGCAGATACCGTCTCATAAGACGGAGGTGCCTGTAGTTGGCCATATGCATAGTGCACTTGATTACCAGACGACTGTCTGACCAGCGGCAGCGAAAACGCATGGTTTCCAGACGAGAGATACAGAGACGCAGTGCCACACGTTGGCATGTAGGACCCCGAGTCTAGATCTCTGGCATCAGTACACGAGCTTTGTTCGTTGCCGGACGAAATAATCGACTCCAGATCGTTGTAGAGATCTTCAGGCGAGGCAGGAATGTCCGACAGATCCTCGTCGACGTCGAAGTCGATTGTGGCCAGGTTGAGATCTTCCTCATCCAACGGGACTTTCCCTTCTGCAGACAGAGTGAGACTGCCACCGAAAGTTGTAGTAGACACAGTCGGATGAACTCGGGCGCAGTCGATTCCCGTCAGACTGTTCGCAGTCGGAGTCTGCACGTTAACAGTCGACACAGCAACAGGCGATTTACAGCTGGACGAACCGGGATTGAGTGCAGCAGCAGCAGCATGCCTAGAATCAGAACCCGAAGTGGTCGGGGTCTCGGCCAATGACGGCGGTGGGTGACCGTCACGTTCCAAGCCTAGAAGACCCTCGAGATACGTGATATAGTCAATCGCTCGCTGCAGTATCTCCATCCGCGACAGTCGGTTTTCTTCCGACGGCTCCTGCGGAACGTGCCGCGCCAGATTGGTGAATCCGTCGTGTATGCGCTGCGCCCTGCGTCTCTCTCTCGCATTTGCAAGCTGGCGAGCCTTCGACAGACGCTGGAACTTTGCCTTCGGCTTGCGACGCTTCTTCGTCGTCTGCGTGACTTCGCATTCGCAGTCGCTGCCAGCATCTGGAGCATCAAGATCCTGTTGATCATGAACGACCGAACTCTCGTCGTCGAGCAAATCGTGTTCAGGGATACCGTGCTCGGACATGGTAGTGTGAGACTAAACGATCGGAGACGTTTCCAGGAGTGAGACGTGGTTGAAATGGACTACAGGCTTGGAAGTGAGCAATATATATCATGCGTCTGTGGTATACTTCTTGACGTCAAGCTATCGTCATAGACCTCTTGTCGAGCTGCGTCTTGACGTCGATTGACGTCGATGTTAATGAGTGGGCGTGACAAACGGGATGGTCGTCTAGCCCGAATGCGTCACGCCTGTCACAATTGTTTGACGATTGAATCCGGTAAGCTAAGAAACTTCGGAGGAAATACTCTGGGAATGTCTGAATTATTAATGTCGGTTGCTTGCAAGTATGCGATGTAGCTAGGTTTCTCACATCCGGGGGTTCGCACATGTGTTAGAATGCACTCTGAGTTTGCTTAGAAGATCTAGCGAAGAAAACAGAGGGATAGGAGTGAAAGGATGCGTAGGAGTGTACAGTAACGAACAAACATGTAGTAAACAACCTCAATTACTAGATGTTTTCAGTGGGTAACGCGCGTTAGCGCACAGTAGTAACCGCAACATCACGTTGTCGTGGTCAAGTGATACCATAATGCATGATGCAATCGCTGGTCGTACTGGCAGCTGACGTTTACACGTCTACGTGAGTATTCTTAGCTTCTCTATCGATTTTTGTCACTCGTGTCATCGCTTGTAGTTTTTTTTTGGAATGTGAGCGGTTTGCACGAGTCCAGATCTCGGAAACCACCTACGTAGTCTGTCGTGGGCGTGAGGGAAACACGTTTGGCGTCATCGACAAGCACGTGACCGACTCGATTCTGCGCAGTGCGCATCTCGACGTGGCATGTGATGAGAGGATGCAATGCTGACCAAATTTGAGACGAAATCGGCTCGAGTGAAGGGTAATAACAAATTAAATCGTCATATCCGACGATATCCTACCGCTCTAGGTCTACAAGGGCCTCCTTTCTACGTCTAGGTGTCGCATTCCATCCCAACAGACCGTGGGTTCTCTCCAGTCTCCACAACGGCGTCATCCAGCTATGGGACTACCGAATGTGCACGCTCATCGATCGCTACGACGAGCACGACGGTAAGCTAGTCAACAACCCGCACATGCGCACTCCGTCATTCAACTCTGTCTCCATGTGTGTGTGTGCGCGCGCCATATTTGCACATAAGGACCCGTACGCGGCGTCGATTTCCACTGTAATCAACCGATATTCGTTTCGGGAGGCGACGATTACAAAATAAAGGCAAGGAGGCGTTTGTTGGGGGAGATTGAGGATGATGAGTGAAATTGTGCTTTCTAGGTGTGGAACTATAAACAGAAGCGATGCTTGTTCACACTGTTGGGTCATCTGGACTACATCCGCACTTGCTTTTTTCATCACGTAGGTGGATTGTTATTGGAACGCCCACGCGCTGATTTTTCAGAGAACGTTTTGTGTTGCGTAGGAGTATCCGTGGATTTTGAGTTCCTCTGATGATCAGACCATACGCGTTTGGAATTGGCAGTCCCGCAATTGTCTGTGGTTAGACTCTTGCAGTGGTTTGTAAGTGAGATGTGTGAGTTGTGGTTGTCTGTAGTGTGATTACAGGACACAATCATTACGTCATGTGTGCACAGTTTCATCCCAGTGAGGATCTCATCGTCTCGGCATCTCTTGACCAAACCATCAGAGTCTGGGACATATCTGGTGAGCTATTTGGATTATTAGTGTAATGACAATTATCACTGATTAGGATATCAACAATCTTTTATTAGTACAGTAGTAGCATACTTTTGTAGGTCATCATGCATGAAGCATGCATCTGTTGATGCTTGTAAGGAACTTATACCCCATTCACATGAGCTCTTCTATCTCCTATCTCCTAACTGGGCCAGCCTGCGCTGAATGAAATCGTATGAAATCGTGTGAATGCAGGCCGAGCCCTGCTGGCGTGGTCAGAGCATGAAACCTTGTACCTCATTGAATTGTGGGGCGAGGACTGCACCCAGGTTTCAAATTGAAGGCTGTGCTAGAAACAGAGAAGTTTACATGTCAAATTAGCAGAACAAATGAAGGAAGCGGGATACTCAGGGGCTTGCAGTGTCTCTACAAACGACATAGCTAGCTTGCGTACCAAGGAACACGCCTGCTATCTCGGCTGGCTCGCTTTTCTCTACACGTTGTGTGAATGTGGTATTAGTGTAATTATGGGGCATCATGACTACCTTCAGTGTGCTGACTTTCATTCTGGTGAGGATCTCGTAGCTGTGGTACTGTAAATCCACTAATTTTTGTATGCATTCTATTGTCATATTGTTGTATGGCTCCTAAATGTACTAAATGCAAACTAAAATTTTTTGTGGATGACAAACTATTATTACAATGCCACTATATGGATGCTGATGATGTACAATACCACAACACAAGATCCAACTGAACAACACACTGGTTTTACAACAACAAATAACCAAAATGAAACTCTATACATACAGCATGTCCAGGGGTGCATTTGTTTATTCTATTCCAACTATTCTGGAATACGCAGTTGAAGTCATTCCAACCCATTCTTTTTCGAACACAACACAGTCCTGTTCATCCATTCCGGATTGCGGCGGGTTGTCTCCCGGAGCATCCGGGATCCGGGATAAGGTGTAGATTAGTGCAAGGTGGACGCTCAACGAACGACTAGTATTTCTTCTTCCACTACTGCTGCCGTCGTTGCTGTGGTCTAAAACTTGCTAGAGGCATTGAGTGACAGCGAAAGTAGTGAAGAAAGCAGTGGAGATGAATACAGTGTATACAATGCATGTATGGTTTGCAGTTTGATCAAAACAAACAGGGTATTCCTTTCATTCTCACACCAAACCGCAAACTAAACGGAGTAAACCAAACCGAGTAAACGTGGTCGACAGAGTGCAAGGTTCGAAAAATCAAGTCGCCATATGGCGACCACTTCTAGGTGGTTGGCGACTAAACGAGCAGTGTGGTCGCCAATTTGGCAACTAGAAATATTTGGTAGTTTTTAGTCTTTTGTGGCAGCAGCTCTATATTATTATCAGATGCGACCACCTGCTCAGCAGCTATGTTTTGCGTTCCAATGTTGCCACTTCCTAAGTCTACCATTTAGTGGCACACTGTTAAGTAGGCCGTCTACTTAGCGCACCTTAGCGCACCGCATCTTAGCACACCGCACCTTAGCGCACCGCACCTTAGCGCACTGCACCTTAGCGCACTGCACCTTAGCGCGTACATATCGCGTGACAATGTATCACCTACTATTTATGGACTTTTACTGCCTGTACTGATCTCATTGGCCTCTGCCATCAGCTCCAGACAAATCCAACTAAAGACCCGCAGGCACGGTCACTCCTATTTTTCCTATTTTTCACATGCTATACCAGCAAATCCAAGTCAACAGCTCTATCAGCGATGAGATGCCATTGTGCAGCAGCTTCTCCGGAATGAAACACGAAATCTGCAGTCAATCGTAGTTGAAGGCGACAGCAACTGCCTATTTAGATCCTTTTCTACACTGTTCAAAGGAACGAAGAATCTGACCAGCTTGAATTGAGACAAATAAAAACTATTACGTAGATCTTTGCAAAACAAACAGCTTTTTCCACAGCAAGCTGCCTGAGTGTCTTTCTATCAGAAGAACTACCAGGTACGTCCAGGAGCTTGTACGTCTCCTAGTGCTACTAGGAAAGTTTGTTCAGACAAAAGTTTCTACATGTCCAGTTCTGAAATCTAGATGTTGAATAATGCCACATGCTATTGAAGCGCTACAATAACAAAAGTTTATCACTTGTGCTTCGGAGATTAGCACAGCTAGCCATAAGACAGGTGGGGTTACATGCAGTAGCCGGATGTGCTGTTCTCAACAATAGTGGCACTGAGTCATAAGAGAAGAAACGCTCTTATCTACTCAAACAAAGAATGCTCATGTATTATTGGATGGATTGCCAGGATGTCGATGTGATGACAACCACATTTTTGTTTGGTTGCAGCTATATAATTAGTTGAAAGTTAGGATAAAATATGAATACTCATAGTATGTAATACATAGAAAGAATCCCAAGCACAATACTGTAGACTGATGTGTTTACTAGCCAATGTTCATCCAATGTTACCGTAAATTCCTAGTTAGGTCTTAATTTAATGTCAAACATGATAATCTGGGAAAGGGTCTCAACAGTGATATTAATGACTTGTGTACATCTGGAATCTCTGACCTAAAAAGTAGTGAAAGTTTGGCGACCCACTGTTCCTCTATGTGGCCAAACTGGCGACCAGACTCAAACACATTTTTCAAACCCTGAGATTGGTTTCATCCGAATGGTAAACCGGCCATTCCTGAATAGTTTTTGAATGATTATTCCCTTGTATTCTCATTCCCGAATGGTTGGAATAGAATAAACGAACGCGCCCCAGTTTACAACCTTATGGTGGTACTCAACTCAAACTGTTTCTGAAAGTACTCTGACAGACATCTAGCAATTGCATCAACAAAAGAGGAACCAAACGGTTGGTGTTCTTGCCGCATGCAGTGCCCGTTTGTCCTTTCGAATTAGTCCTAACTGCGCACCCCAACTTTACACACTACACTTCGGTTGACGACGAAGCTGCTGTCTTGCAAGGCATGCAAGTAATATAAGTCATCACTTTTTGTCCAATGCCGTCCAAGAAGAAGGCTGCGGTCTAGTTGCTGGGACCTTTTTTTCTGGTAAATTTTTAGTTGTACCATGTCTTCAGGGGTTGGTCTGATACTAGTAACTGTTTTTTTATACCCACTATGGGTTGATTAAACTGTTGACTTTTGTGATTATATGATTCATGATTCAAGGAGACCTAATGTAAACCTCATGGTAACTGGTGGTTACCTTTTCACAGTTTCCGCCTCTAAGCCACATGTAGGCTACTACTGTTGTGTAGTCTAACTTCCTTACCCACTAGGGGTGGTTTTGGTTGGTACTCAACTAAATGTGTGAAAATACTCTTGTGGGGTAATCATAATTATGGTGAAGGCTTTACACAGATGCCTTTTAGTTAGAGATTTTGTGAAGGCACTTGTTGTCATGACTTTGTACCACAAGTCTACCACTGTTAGTTTAAATAATTATTTAACTTCCACATGCATAGTGATACTACAGATTGACAGTTTTAACAAGTAAATGTGATTGCATGCAGGTGCACACTATCTAGTTAAAGGATGTGTGTGTGTGTGTGTGTCTGTCTGTCTGTCAATGGTAGTATAATTTCAAACATCGAAACTATTACAGGCTAGAGGAGCTAGTACAGCCACGTCTAAAGTAAAATATTTGAAAGTTTTGTTCTCTGCATAAACTACACTTGAAAAAACATATATGATATATGGACCGTATTGGTCCACGTTTCTTCTCTATTATTACAGATAACACTTCTTATTTGCCACTTCTCAGCACACCCTCTACCTTGCGATAGATAACTTTCGCATTGCATTTTTGCAACTGAACTGAAATGCGTTGTCTCCACTGCAGCAAAAACTCCGCCCTGTTCAGTCTTCCCAAGTCGTCTGTAGATCTGAGGGACAATTGTTGTAGATAACATTCTGATTCCTTGCCCCATCTTCCAAAATGCTCCAGGACTAAAGGGACAATGGTGAACGATTCTCCCCCAGGAAGGAGTTGTTTGTAATATTTGGTCAGCTTCTTCTCTTCTCTCTTTAGTGCTGCAGCTCCATCTGTGTGTGCTGCACTGCTGACGATTTCAGAGCTCCATGGGTGCGCCAGTGAGATGTCCAGGTCCACATTAGACCCAGAGCCACAGTCAAAAACAGAGATATCCGGGCGGTCATTTGAGTTTGAGTACCTGTTTCTAGGTTCCCGTCGGTGGTGTATATGGAGATCTCTCAAACAATCTGCCCACACTGCAGCTATGGACTCGTGGGACCAGACAGGCCCACCACCCCATTTACATGTCAAGAAATGATAGCCAGATCCATCAAGGGAGACACCGCAATCACATCTTTGGATATATCCTTTGAAGGGCATAGACAATCCCAACCTCATGCAGGCCGCCAAGCGAAAATCGCGGGATTCTAGTGCGAGCTTCTGCGAAGTTGGTATCGTATTTATCCATGCCCCTGCCCCTTTGCCTTGCAAAGACCGAAGTCTTGCTGCCTCTCTATCGCATGAGCTTATCATAATCATGTCAGTGATGGCAGTGCTGGCTAAATCCTGTGTCAGTTTTCTTTGTAGTTTACTTTTATTCCGTAGCATATCTTCCAGTTGTTTGTCAGAAGGCACTGCCTCACGAAGAGCTTGAGCTATAGAACCTCTCTGTCTGTCTGTCTGTCTGTCTGTCTGTCTGTCTGTCTGTCTGTCTGTATGTCATGATCATATATTTCTTAGATGCACATTTCTGCAATAAAACTAAAAGGCTACAACTAAAATGAAATGATTATAAATCACTAGTACAAGAAAGCTAATGTGGGAAGACCTGAGTGCTGAGAATCATGGGCTTCTCAGGTCCACCACATAGTCCAAACAGTTTGTCTGTCTGTCTGTCTGTCTGTCTGTCTGTCTGTCTTATGTGTCTATATGTCTGTCTATCTGGTGTGTGTGTGTGTGTGTGTGTGTGTGTGTGTGTGTGTGTGTGTGTGTGTGTGTGTGTGTGTGTTTAATTAATAGTCTATCATTTACCACCATCACAATTAGTGTCATCCTGTCAACGTTGCTATCGCTACTTCTAGGTCTTCGAAAGAAAACCGCTCAGCCAGGTCTTGGTGGACTAGAAGAGCAGATCAAGGGGTCAGCACAGACCGATCTTTTTGGATCTTCTGATGCTATTGTGAAGCATGTGTTGGAGGTAATTTTTTGTGGCTGAAATCGCGATTGTTATTGATACGGATGTAACATAATAGGGTCACGATCGTGGAGTCAACTGGGTGGCGTTTCATCCTACAATGCCACTAATCATATCAGGAGCAGACGACAGACAAGTAAAGCTCTGGAGAATGAACGGTGAGTAAAAACCTTGTGTGTGTGTGTGTGTGTGTGTGTGTGTGTGTGTGTGTGTGTGTGTGTGTGTTACTGTAATGATGTGTATTGTGCTCTTGTAGACACGAAAGCATGGGAAGTGGACACATGCAGAGGTCATTATAACAACGTATCATGCGCTCTGTTTCATCCTCGACACGATCTAATTCTTAGTTAGTTTCATGAGTGATTCTTGTTGGAGGATTGTAGTTTTACCCTCATTTGTGCACTAATAGGCAATTCAGAAGACAAGAGTATTCGAGTATGGGACATGTCTAAAAGGTAAGTTGTGTGTGTGTGTGTGTGTGTGTGTGTGTGTGTGTGTGTGCGTGCGCGCGAGCGTGCACGTGTGTGCATACATGTGTGTGTGCTTGCACGTGCACGTGTGTGTGTGCATGCGTGTGCGTGCATACATGTGTGTGTGTGTGTGTGTGTGTGTGTGTGTGTGTGTGTGTGTGTGTGTGTGTGTGGGCACACGCGTGTGTGTATAACCCTAAAAATGTCAAAACATCAGCTTAATCATCATGAAACTTTGCACCAGACCAAGTTCATCCCATTTAGACCAGCGGTCCAACCCAATCAGTTGTTGGCTGCATGGCGTTCATCAAGTCTTCTTTTCAGGGTGTTAGCATATAGGTACTATATGTGAAGGTCAGCTCTTTTCATAGAATCAGAAAGCTATCATAATCCAGGACATTGATTTGATCCTATGGCCGTACCACGTCTCAAAGAATTGAATTTTTGCCAGTTGTTCAATTCTGGTTGAGATTCAGGTGATTAAATAACTAATGTATGTTCTACTACACCGTGTTGCATACACAAACGTTTGAGCTCATCAAGTTGCTCGATATTCAGAGATTTCCATTCTTAGAGTCATAGTGAGGAGCGACCATTGTCACCAAGATTAGTTGGCAAGTTTTCTGAATTTACATGACCACACCCACTTAACGCACACTAAGTCATACACTTACATACCCAACACCTCTGGATATAATTTGGTCGCTGATGTTCGAATCGTGTAACTGGAAATGCACTCTGACAACTTCTCTGCCCTAGGACTAGCATTCAGACATTTCGGAGAGAGAACGATCGTTTCTGGGTACTCGTAGCTCATCCTACACTCAACCTGTTTGCTGCCGGTTTGTCTATTGTGCCTCATTTATTGTCACAATGCATAATAGTGTCGTGTCTAGGGCACGACACGGGGCTCGTCGTGTTCAAGTTAGAACGCGAGAGACCACCGTACGTCGTCCATCAGAACAAACTCTACTACGTGAAGGATCGCTACTTGAGACTGTACGAGATGGGAACGTCGAGAGACGTTGCTGTAATGCAGCTGAAGAGGCAAGCAGAGCGACGAGCATTTACCATTTACGATTTCATGTGAAATTATTTTAGAAACGGAGGGTCGTATCGACCTCCTGTCGCTACGATGTCTTACAATCCAGCCGAGAATGCCGTGCTGTTGACTACGGTTAGTGTTGTGTGATTGTCGTTGTTGTGTTGGTTGTTGGTGCAAGGTTTTTTTGATGTAGAATACTGGAAATGCTGATAGCAGCTCGTATGAATTATACAACATTCCCAAGGAATTTGATAGTGCAAATCCGGATGGTACGATGAAGTCTGAAGTGTTTGTGTTGTACGCTTGGTTCCGGCTGTCGGGGTCTGTTACGTGTTTGTTGAGTTGTATGCTTAATAGCATGCTTGCTTGCTTACATGTTTTCTTCTTGTTTGTGGGTTTTTTCTGCTTGGCTATGAGTGTGTGTTTGTGTCTCTTTTTTGTTTGTCTCTGATTTTGTCTCTGTGTGTGGTTGGTTGTCTGTCTGTCTGTCTGTCTGTCTGTGTCTCTGTCCGTCTGTCTGTCCATTTGTCTGTCTGTCTGTCTGTCCATTTGTCTGTCTGTCATTCTGTCTGTCTGTTTATCTTTCTGTCTGTTTGTCTGTGTGTCTGCTATCTGTTTGTTTGACTGTCTGTTCATCTGTTTGTTTGTCTGTTCATCTGTTTGTTGTGTTTAATTTTTCTAAAATCAGCAAGTGCTAAGATGACCATCTGTCTGTTTGTTTGTCTGTCTGTATGTGCGTTTGTCTGTCTGTGCATTTGTTGGTCTGTCTGCATTTGTCTGTCTGTCCATTTGTCTGTCTGTCAATGGATGGTAGTATATATTCTGTCTGTCTGGTTGTTTGTCCATCTGTCTGTTTGTCTGTTTTTCTGTCTGGCTGTCCGTCTGTTTGTCTGTCTGTCTGTCTGTCTCTCTGTTTGTCTGTCTGTCTCTCTGTCCGTCTGTCTGTCCATTTGTCTGTCTGTCTGTCCATTTGTCTGTTTGTCGGTATGTCCATTTGTCTGTCTGTCTGTTGTTTTGTCTGTTCGTTTATCTGTCTGTCTGTCTGTCTGTTTGTCTGTGTGTCTGCTATCTGTTTGTTTGACCGTCTGTTCATCTGTTTGTTGTGTCTAATTTTTCTCTTTGTCTGTCACACTTTTGTGATGCTTTATGTTTGTCGTTTTTGGTCACCAAGTATCGTCAGTCTACATACCTGTTTTGTTCTCACTTGTTCATCAAGTCTGGATCTTTTAGTTGTGGAATCAAAGAGATCAAACGGTATTGCTGCTGTGTGGGTGGCTCGTAACAGATTTACGGTGCTGGATCGGCAACAACAAGTGAGTGCATTTTGTAGCAGTAGACTAGCATCTCATGCTCTACTTCAGCCATTTCACATTCTAGTAATAAGTTATTAGCCTTAGGCTAGGTTTACAATATGATGCTGGCGACGCTCGAGGACGCTAGCGACGATGCTTAGGCAAGCGTCACATTGTAAACACTCGCACGTCGCGTCACGAGCGTCCTCAGCGTCGCCGACGCTAGAGTTGATTCAAGTTCAGCGTCCAAACCAGAAGTGCTCTAGTGTCTACCGGAAACACGTGCCTTTTTTCGACAAATCAGAGATCAAATCCGGGAGTAAATAACCGGAAGTAAACTATGGAAGAGAAGACTACCAAAGTCAGTGTATACGTGTAGGTATGGCTGCTTACGGCAGATCAAGTCACGGTGGCTTAGAGATGAAAGGCGCAAGAAAAACGCTTGGAAAACGTATCGAAAAAAAACCGAGCTCCCAGTAGCAGGCTGCCAAATAATGTGGAAGCGTCTCTGCGACAACTTGGTGAGGGAGAAACTCAGGAAATAAAAACCAAATCACAGACTTTGTATACGATTATGATGAGCATATTGTAAACCGAGCTTAAGAGTGTAAACTGGTCCATGAACAGCATGGGTGCGATCTTTGATGTGAAGTGTTGTCATGCATTGTCAGTCACCAATTTTGTCATGCTTTTTGTTGTAGTTGATTGTCAAGAATCTGAGGAACGAAGTGGCAAAGAAGGTCCAGGCACCGAATTGTGACATGATCTTTTATGCTGGGACTGGCAACTTGTTGCTTCGTGACAACGAGCATGTTACACTCTTTGATGTTCAACAACGAAGGTAAAGACAAAGTTATGGACAGACAGACAGTCAGTCAGACAGACAAACAAGTATGTGTGTGTTTGTGTGTGTGTGTGTGTGTGTGTGTGTGTGTGTGTGTGTGTGTGTACATGCGTGAGTGTGTTTGCATGTCTATCTGTGTGTGTGTGTGTGTGTGTGTGTGTGTGTGTGTGTGTGTGTGTGTGTGTGTGTGTGTGTGTGTGTGTGTGTGTGTGTGTGTGTCTAATTAGTGCATATCTTTACAATAACTGAATGAAGTGTGTTATTCTATTGCAGATCGTTAGGCAAAGTGAAGATGAGCAAATGCAAACACGTGGTGTGGTCGCCTGATATGTCTCACGTTGCTCTCATTGGCAAACATTGTGCGTCCACATTCACGTGATGACATACTTACTCGGTTGTATGATGACCATAGTACTTCATGGTCCGTGTTTCTGATTTTGTGATTGCATTGAAGTGCTGATAACATTTTCATTGTTTTATGATTTTGTGTCGGATGTTGATTGTGGGGCTTGTAGTGTGTGTTGTGTTGGGCTGTTTAGATGTGATTATTTGTAATCGGAAGCTGGAAGTGCTGGCTACTATTCACGAAAGCGTGCGATTGAAGAGTGCTGCGTGGGACGAAAGTGGAGTGTTGGTGTACAACACGAGCAATCACATCAAATATGCTCTCAACAATGGGTTGGTTGTTGGTGTTTGGCTATGAATG
>NC_085104.1:2158746-2164746 GCF_963422355.1 Corticium candelabrum
AAGGTACACACACACACACACACACACACACACACACACACACACACACACACACACACACACACACACACACACAGTTAGTTGTTCAATTAGTTATTATGGTTTCATGTTTAGCTAAAGAACTTCAAGACATGTGCCTCGTTTGCTCGTCGCCTCCTCGAACTGGGACCCAAACCGGAAATGGCACAACAGGTGTGTGTGTGTGTGTGTGTGTGTGTGTGTGTGTGTGTGTGTGTGTGTGTGTGTGTGTGTGTGTGTGTGTGTGTGTGTGTGTGTGTGTGAATGGTATGTTTCGAAGACTAAATTTGGTGACACTTTCTTGTGCAGACTCGTAAGGTTCTTCAGGCGTGTGACAAGAATCCAATTGACGAACACAAACTGCAGTACGATGAGCACAACCCTTTCACAATATGTGGTACAAGCTACAAGCCCATCTATCGGTAAGTCAACAAGTTGTTCTGACTGACACACACACACAAACACACACACACACACACACACACACACACACACACACACACACACACACAACAGCCAAGCAACATGTACAGACTTGCAGTACCTGGTAGAGAGACTTTTGGTAGAGATAGCTGGTGTAATTAATATCAATGCGTAACATTTTAGCGGGAAAGACTGCGCAAAGTGCCCGTTTTGTGAATCTACATTTCTACCAACATACAAAGGTGGAGTGTGCGCAGTGGATCAGGTGAGACCAGCAGCGAAGTCGCACATGTCTGCATCGGCTGTAACATAGAAATCTATTTTTCTTAGGTTGCTGAAATAGGAAAGGACACGATTGGGTTGAGGCTGAGTCCAACCCAGTTCCGTTGATTAGACATAGAGATCTGATTTTGACTTCAATTAGTTGCTACTCAATTCACCGTGTTTCACACAAAATTTAATTTGTGTTACAGTTGGGCAACGGTATGTGTGGGATAGTGAGCAATCTGATGGGTAAGACCTGCCGTTCACGTGGCCACTGCCTGTGGGATGATTTCCAGTCGGATTAATTAATGATTTACTCGTTTGTTGCTTTTGTGATGGTTGAAACGTTTGAAATTGACTGACACACACAGTGGAACGTAAAGAAATCTATTTTAATAATTCTATTGTTTTGTATGAATTGCAATAGTATACAAAAATTTAAATATAAATTTGAATTTGGTTTAAACACAAATGGCATCTAATAAAATATATAACTACATGTATATGTAAAAATAAAATTAATATTAATATATGAATTATTAATCTAATAAAATATATAACTACATGTATATGTAAAAATAAATTAATATTAATATATGAATTATTAATCTAATAAAATATATAAACTACATGTGTATGTAAAAATAAAAATTAATATTAGTATTTGAATTATTAATCTAATAAAATATATAAACTACATGTATGTAAAAATAAAAATTAATATTAATATATGAATTATTAATCTAGAAAATTCTACAGTGTTGTCTGATAATGACTACTTGACTACAGTATGTCCGACTACATGTCAGACATGGAAATGACGTAGTATCCATCCGCCCTGCGTACACCGAAGGTCTGGCCACGCGAGACCAATCCCACTTGACAGAGCTCCTTCACTGATGCGTACAGTACGCGCAGCAGAGAGGCAATACAATTGAAGCACATGGACTACGACATACGCGCACTAAAATACTTTTAGAACGCGGATGGTGCCTCCAGAATTCCTAACAAACTCGATTACCGACAATGCGTCTCTACTTATCCGTGTATTGTGTCTCCAAAGTGTCTGCCCGTCTAGCGCACGGTACACGTCCACCAATTCACGTCACTATCACCCCACAAACGATGGAGGAGTCAACAACAAAGGACGACATGTGCGTTTGCAACAGCAGCGGCGCATCTAGACCGGGCCTGGGCTGGACAGCGCTCGTCGTCGTTTCCCTTCTCAACGCGCTGCTACTCTGCAGTCTGCACAGCGTGTATCATCGATATCACGACGACAGACTGTCGAGTTCGTTCAGTGAGCGACTAGATGCGCTTGAAGCGAGCATGTCAGTCATACAATCGCGACTGACTGAACTGCTGTCGGTGGACGCGAGCGGTTCCGGGTACGGGAATGTGAATGAAAACTGGCGCTCAGTGATCCGACACCGACGTTCACAGTTGGATAATAATTCGGCGTCCGACGGTCGGCATGTGGCGCTTGATGTGGGCACGGCTATCTTCACTGCTCTTCGAGCTGCTTGCACTGGGAGAGACAAACTGTGTGTGCCTGGACCGAGAGGAATACCTGGAATTCCCGGATTGAAAGGTGATCCTGGAAGGGAAGGATTCAAGGGAGATCAGGGTGAATTGGGACACCCTGGGGTCCCCGGTGCGAATGGCACTGATGGATTGAAGGGAGAGAAAGGGGCGAAAGGAGGGCTCGGACAGACTGGTCGGAGTGGTAGCCCGGGGTTGAAGGGCGATCGGGGTGAACCGGGGTTAGAAGGTAGTGCTGGTGCGACCGGTGTACAAGGTGTGCCTGGACCGAGAGGACTACAGGGTATCCCCGGTCTTGAAGGGAAGGGTGGACGTCAAGGCGTGAAGGGACATCAAGGCGTGAAGGGAGAGAAGGGCGAGAGCGGTTTTATTCAAGTCGTTTCGAATCAGAGACAAGAGAGTGAGAGAGTGTCACCGACGAATAGTACGGTGATCAAGGGAAGTGGCAAGTCGGAGTTAACTGTGAGTAACCCGGGTGCACACAAGGCGTGTAACTCGGGTCTGTATAAGATGCTGAATGACTCGTGGAGACGTGAGTCTGTAATGTTTGAAGGCGAGTGTACACAGCAGTACAACGTCTTCGAATCCGGATGGTATCGTTTTAGCGAGAGTCTCGGAGGCATGATCAAAACTCGTTGTCCGAAGGTGCAAGGATGTCGTGCCGTCGCTCCGGGATGGATGAAAGGCAGGCATCCAAACAGAGTCGGAGTGGCGATATCGCGTCTCGTCTGCTTCAGTTTAGACGGCGATTGCTGCTTGAAATCGGTCAGAATGGATGTGATCAACTGTGGGGATTACTATGTCTACAATCTTCCTGAAATACCAAGATGTTACTACGAGTACTGTGGAAACGCATAGTAGAACTTTGAAAAATCTTGTTTGTTGGGCTTGGATCCGGCATAGTCATTCGATTACTTGCTTGTTGTTTCAACAATAAATGTTGTATGTAACGCTCATGTCCATCTGCCTTCTCTAGGCATGACATCCAATAGTTTTCACAAAGGGTGTATGAGATATAATAATCCCATTAAGTGGAAGTTGATATAAATAGATGGTTAAGTTCAACTTAATGTTAATCAAATGTTAATGACATTATTGCATGGAATGCACCAATTAGTATACTTTTTATTAATTTATTAATTTATTATTTATTACCTATTAATTATTAATTTTTTATACTATTTTTTATTATCTAAACATGATTAATTACTAATTTAATTAATTAATTATTGGTTAACCTCTCGTGTTGTGCAAACAAGTGAGGCTAAAACAGAAAGACCATTGACATAATCTGATAATTATTAATTAATGAGTAACTTCTCGTGTTGTGCAAACAAGTGAGGTTAAAACAGAAAGACAGTTGACATAATCTGATAATAATTAATTGATCTATTATTTATTACTAATTTAATTAATTAATTATTGATTAACCTCAAGTGTTGTACAAACAAGTGATGCTAAAACAGAAAGACAGTTGACATAATTTGATAATTATTAATCAATTTATTATTAATTACTACGTTAATTAATTATTGAGTAACTTCTCATGTTGTGCAAACAAGTCAGGCTAAAACAGAAAGACCATTGACATAATCTAATAATAATTAATTGATCTATTATTGATTTCTAATTTAATTAATTAATTATTGATTAACCTCGTGTTGTGCAAACAAGTGATGTTAAAACAGAAAGACAGTTGAAATAATTTGATAATTATTAATTTATTTATTATCATTAATTACTAATTTAGTTAATTAATTATTGATTAAACAAACAAGTGATGCTAAAAAAGAAAGACAGCTGACATAATCTGATAATTATTAATTAATTAATTATTAATTACTAATTTAGTTAATTAATTATAGATTAACTTCTCATGTTGTGCAAACAAGTGAGGCTAAAACAGAAAGACCGTTGATATAATCTAATAATAATTAATTGATCTATTATTTATTACTAATTTAATTATTCATTACTAATTTAATTAATTAATTATTGATTAACCTCGTGTTGTTCAAACAAGTGAGGCTAAAACAGAAAAAAGTTGACATAATCTGATAATAATTATTATTAATTGATCTATTATTTATTACTAATTAATTATTAATTACAAATTTAGTTAATTAATTATTAATTAACCTCTCATTGAGATAATCTGATAATTATTAATTAATTATTAATTACTAAGTTAATTAATTAATTATTGATTAACTTCTCATGTTGTGCAACAAGTGAGGCTAAAACCGAAAGACCATTGACATAATCTGATAATTTCATAAAACCATATCTACACACATGCCTATCGCCCGGTGCTCTACACCAACTCTACTGAAATCAATCTTTGCAAAAATATACAATATAACATTTGACCAGTTCTGTTCACTAGCTTCTCGCACTCTTCAGCAACGCAGATTTGGCACCGACGAGCACCTTGAATGCTTCCTCACCTCCCGGCACGACATTCTTGTCAGGATGCAACAGCCTGGCTAATCGGTGATATGCCTTATTGATTTCTTCCCTAAATTTAAATTTTTAATTTTTTAATTTATTTATTGATTTAGTGATTTATGTTTACTTTGATGGGTTTGGAGGCAATCCGAGTTTGTCACAGTTGTCGCTGCTGTGGAGCAGCTGTCGTATAGCATCGGCTAGTTGTCTCGTAAACGCAGCGTTCGACGCTCGTTTTTCATATCGTTTACCACTTGATATTCGTTCCACGACAGTCTTGAACAAAGACTATAATACATAAAAGCCACTCACGTGACACGTGATCTAAACACTGCAGTGGGGTTTTGATTTCTAAACAAATTTGTGTAACAAAGCTTGCGATGTAGCAAAACTTTGCTGCACAATCAGTCGGTCTCCTTCACACGACCAACTTTGACTAGCTGACAAAATGGATGTAAACTTGTAGATATAAAAATTTAATATTAATTAGTCACATGATATATAATTTGGAGAAATACGTAGAGAACCTCATGCATTGTGCCTTCATCATTAATATAAATATTAATAAATTATATTTGATGTAATTAATTAATTTATTTATTAATTATAATATAAAAATTAATAAATTATATTTGCTGTAATTAATTAATTTATTTATTAATTATAATATAAAAATTAATAAATTATATTTGATGTAATTAATTAATTTATTTATTAATTATAATATAAAAATTAATAAATTATATTTGATGTAATTAATTAATTTATTTATTAATTATATATTATTATAATAGAAAAATTGATAAATCATATTTTAATCCAATTTATTTATGACTAAATAAATATATATTGTTTGTATATTATAATTAATAAATTACTAAATAATTATAATGTTACTTTTATGTTTATATTTCATATTTAATAATTTAAACTTATTCTATTTTATTTTATAATTTTTAATAGGTTTTATAGTCTTATAAATGCCTAGTTAATATCAACAAATAGTAGCATGTTTACTCTTCGGAATTCTTATCGTACATTACAGGCTTATTGTATTTCAATGCTATGAGATATCAAGCGTACGTTAACACACACACACACACACACACACACACACACACACACACACACACACACACACACACACTCACACACACACACACACACACACACACACACACACACACACACACACACACACACACCACAACATACCTCAAACATCTCCTGGACATTAACTCCAGTCTGAGCCGACGTTTCGAAATATTCAAAGCCAAAACTCTCCGCCCACAGTCGTCCTTCCAA
>NC_085104.1:2164946-2254946 GCF_963422355.1 Corticium candelabrum
AACGGCAGTTATATGCGGGACAAAGAGAAGCAGCAATGGTGACTGTAAGTTGAACTAATTATCTCTATGCAATACACAACACACCTAATGATATTGAGATTTAGGCCGGTGGTGTGCGTGCGCATGCACACACACACACACACACACACACACACACACACACACACACACACACACACACACACACACACACACACAGCCGCGCACACCACACACACACACATGCACACACACACACACACACACACACACACACACACACATACACATACACACAGTGCCAGTGTGGAAAATAGGGAATTACATTGGCTCGGACAGACTGAGCTTTGATAGGACATTCTTGTATGGTGTTACATGTCTAATTAAGTGCCTCTCCTACTGCAGCCATTTTGCATGTAATTTTTGATAACTATCTTCTAAGGGAGAAAAGGCGTTAAAGGCAGCTGAGGTTTTCTCTGGATAAAGCATGCTAGGAGGCAGCTAAGTTCATGAAATTAATAGTTACACCATTTGAAAGGCCATCACTATCATTTAAACATACTCGTGGATGTTTTGTCCAAACATGTCCCAACACTGGTGCAGTATTAGGTTGGACAAACAACACATTTGGTGGGCATTGTCCTATGTCCTAGCATTATTTTCCACACACACACACACACACACACACACACACACACACACACACACACACACACACACACACACACACACACACAAACAGGTTCCAAAAATGTGTTTGAATCTGTTCGCCAGTTTGGCCACCTAGAGGAACGGTTGGTCGCCAAACTTTCACTAGTTTCTAGGTCACATATTCCAGAAGTAAACAAGTCATTAATGTCACTGTTGAGACCCTTTCCCAGATTATGTTTGACATTAAATTAATACGTAACTAGGAATTTGCAGTAACGTTGGATGAACATTGGCTAGTAAACACACCAATCTACAGTATTGTATTTGGGATTCTTTTATGTAATAGTATGAGTATTCAATATTTTATAGAAAACTTTCAACTAATTGTATAGCTACAACCAAACAAAAATGTGGTTTGTGTGGTTTTGTAATGTTAATTAATGTGATTATGTGGTTTGTCATCACATCCACATCCTGACAATCCATCCAATAAGACATGAGCATTGTTTTAGCATTTTCTTAATTCTGTAGATGACTCGGTGCCACTATTGAAACCCCACACCCCACGTGGTTTCCTATGTGCTAATTTTTGGAATGCACGTGATAAACTTTGTTATTGTAGCGCTTCAATAGCGCGTGGTATCATTCAACATCTAGATTTCAGAACTGGACATGCAGAAACTTTTGTCTGAACAAACTTTCTTAGTAGCACTAGGAGACGTATGAGCTCCTGGACGTACCTGGTAGTTCTTTTGATAGAAAGACACTCAGGCAGCTTGCTGCGGAAAAAGCTGTTTGTTTTGCTGCTTCCTACGGCAAAGATCTGCATAATAGTTTTTATTCGTCTCAATAATTCAAGATAGTTAGATTCTTCGTTTCCTTTGAACAGCATAGAAAAGGATCTAGATAGGCAGTTGCCGGCACCTCACCTAGGATTGGCTGTGGATTTCATGTTATATTCGGGAGAAGCTGCTGCGCAATGGCATCTCGTCGATGACAAAGCTGTTGAATTGGATTTGTTGGTGTAGCGTATCTAAGAAGGATAGGATCCTATCTATAGGAGTGACCGCAATTGTTTGAGAAATTATATGCGCCTGCATGTCTTTAGTTGGGTTTGTCTGGAGCTGATGGCAGAGACCAATCAGATCTGTACAGGCAGTAGAGTCCATAAAAAAGAATAGCAACGACTCGCAATAGATTGCTAGGTGATACGTTGTTACAGGATATGTACGAATGTGCTAAGTAGATGGCATACGCAGGGTGCCACTAAATAGATGTAGAAGACGCAAGACATCTGCTGAGCTGGTGGTTTGCATCCAGGAGCCACTGCCACTAAAGGCTGGAAACTACCAAATATTTCTAGTCACCAAATTGGCGACTTGGCGACCGGATTTTTCAAATCCTGACAAACACACTTTAATGCAGCACCTTTAGTCTCAAAGTTGTTATGGTAAATATTTGGACACATGGTTGCCACGCTTTTGCCTCTGAAAATTGTGGGTAGCAGAGAACAACGACAAAGTGCTCACTCAGTCACTTACATAGCCAGACAGCAACACGTTTGTGCATTTTATTTGCATGGCTATTAATAGTAAACACATTTTCTTAAACTGTGGGAGAAACTAGCTACAAGACGATTTTTATTGCTTTTATGCTTCTATATTGATCAATTTGCATGTCAGAATCGCCATGAGCCTCTACCAGAGTTGTTTGGTTTTAACCCATTTGGCATAGTTCAATACAATACAATACAGCTGCATGTCGTGTGGTCTCCAGAACAAAGGCAGCATGTCACCAATCACAATTTACAATTATGGTTTGATTAGAAAATCTTCTTGACTTAATATTAATTTTAATTAGTTAATATTAATTTTGAGTGAACATGTTTGTTATCGGTTGTGTAGGCTCTGCGTTTGCGTAACTATGAAGACATATTGAATCCCGTTGATATCTACTCTCTACTGGCTTTGACTTGTTGTATGAGCAGATCCTTTGCCATCTGTTCTAAGGTAAATATTTTTTGATCAAACAGGCAACTGGTGGATTACATTTTGTGTGTGTGTGTGTGTGTGTGTGTGTGTGTGTGTGTGTGTGTGTGTGTGTGTGTGTGTGTGTGTGTGTGTGTAGGCATTGGTAAAGCTAGAGTCATTGGATGAAGTATTAGATGAAGACAAGCAGGAATATGAGGCTTTGGCATTGGAGATATTCACTAGGTATGACAAAACCCATATTTTTAAGATCTTATCAATGTAACTATTGGGACACTACTTTAAGGTATAGTGATGTATATGATGTTGCTTTTCATATTGTCCATATGGATCCCATCACCACTCGTCATACGAATTCTAGAGTTTGCTCATACTTTGTACACATTCAAATTTGTCACGTGATTTAATTGAACAGTATGCTGGTAAAAACTTGTGCTACAAGTAACAAATGACTGCCAGTTACCAGCTGCAGTTGCTTGCACAGAATGTATTTCCAGGTGAAATCATGTATGCTAAGGGGTCATTCAAAATTATTGACAATTTCACGACCGTAAAGCACATGCTAGGGGAGGGGTTATGGCCTTTGTGCGTTTTGTTGATCGGTAGCAATCGCCTCTTGCTAATTTCTCTGTTTTCCATGGCCGGAATCGCATTGTCCCCATGCTAGTCACACATATGTACAGGATTTGCAAACGTGTACAACCTTGTCGGGCTATTTCGGTTTTGTTCTAGAGCAACATCAGCCATCCATAAAGAGCTCAACTGTCGCTACCACGACTTTCTCAATGTTTTTTCTTTTTCCACATGAATGACTGGAAACCTCGAGCCGACATCATTCGAGCGGTTCAATTGGAATGGAAGTACAGCAGCATTGAGACTACCCAATAACTGTCTAATAGATGGAGCCATGGTCAAGCTATTGAATTCTGCATCAACAATATTGTGTACATTTTGGGAAAGGGAGGGGGATTCAGGAAGAGTGCGCTTTGTATGCTCATGAAATTGTCGATAATTTTGAACGACTTCTAAATTTCTGTGTGGCCAAATTTGAGGCAGATGTCATTTTTGACAGTTAGGGTGTTATGTCAAGTCATTCTGTCACAATGCCATGGGAGTGTCATGTGTAGGGTCGGTGTCATGTATTTGGATTTTGTATACTGTATCTCAGACTTATTGCCAAATTGTTTTGTGATAGAAAATTGTAGTAATTAATTAACACATTCTTGATATTTAATTTATTAATTAATTTATTTATTTATTTATTTATGCTTAATTGATTAAATTATTAGACATTAGACAGTTTGTAGTAGATGCTGTTGTTACTTTAGGCACAGTCCGAAGGATCGTTCTTCAACCGATCAGCTGATCTCTTGGTCAGTGATCACTCTCAGTGATTTGACAGTTCAGTGTTTACCCGAATTGTTTGTGATGCAGGGAACTAGCTAGTGATGTCGAAGATGGTGAGACAAAACTGCCTGTCTGTATCGTGACCGGTCGTCCAATCATTGATTATCAGTTCTGGATGTGTGGCACGTGCAAGCATCGAGCTTATGAGGGAGAGATCGAAGCATATAACTATTGCCCTCTGTGTCACTCATCGATGTAGTAAGTTATGTGTCTAGTCGTACACAAATTTGTAATGATATTTGCGCGTGACAATCTCGTATAGGTTTTATTGTCCAACTAGTATTGCAGATATTACAGTGTATCTTTGTGTGCTATGGTTTCTATTGCAGATGTATATACATACAGGTGTTTTCAGTAGGCATGCGCAGTAGGGGTGGTTGGCAGCATCTAAAACGGTAGTCGGTAGTCTTTTCTTTTGGACATTCGGTCTGTTCCTAACTCGTTGGAACGGACATAGAGTCATAGACTTTGCCCGGTTCATAGTACCACAGCGTCCTGGTCTGGTCGCTGGCAAGGACGCTCACACGGCCGTCAGCGAAGACGCTGGCGCTGTACCATTCACAAAATATTGCGTCTGACGAGCGTATCTCCAGGCGCGCAAGAGGGCCTGGGTACGACGGTAGCGCGGACAATGTACTCTTGACAGACACGGACTGTGGACGACGACGCTTTGCTTTTGTTGCTTCCGGCTCCGTAGTCTCAAGCGTTTTCTTTCATCCCTAGGTTCTTGTAGTTCTTTGACTGGACTTGCCAAACGCAGGGTAAACTGCACACACACAGCGGCGTAGCCAGAGTCCAAGATTTGGGGGCACACTGGAAATTTTCTCAAATCTGTATTTCTACTTTTAATTTAACTATTTAGCTTTTCACTTGTTAAGCTTAATTCTTCTGTTTTTGTCTACTGCGGCAAGCCTGTCTACAACTGCTTCCAAGTCTATCTTACTAGACATATCCCTTTCTATGGCCAGAGGCGCTAGGCTATTTAATCTGCCTTGTCCCATGCCAGCTCTAATTGGCTGTGTAGCCTTATTTTCTGCATTGCATGAAAAAGTCTGTAATAAACAGCAATTTGTTGATTAGCTAGAATGCCCAATGTCAATGCAGTGTATAGACGTTCCTACTATGCGAATATATTAACCGAACCTTCGATTTTGTATCCTGCAGAGTCTAATTCTGTTGCAATCGTCGAATCCTGGCATTCATTACCAGACTGTGCATGGGTCACTTGTTTCGCAGTCTCTCGTGATCGATAGGGAACAACTAAAGTCGAATCTGCTACTACTATGCATGACACCGAGGCAGTAGGACAATGAGCGATTTTTCAACAGCAGTTTCTGGTTGGTGAAGCGATGTAGAAACTGTATATGGTGTAAGGTCGTCGTCTGACAGTAAATGTTCCTCTGTTTCATCTGTACAGTGCGAGCTGAAACGAAGTAGAGACACTTGTCCCATATGAAACCTATAGGCCATGAACTATGACTGACTGACTGCTTAGGCTTATTAATTAATTAAAGAAAGATAATATACTGTCCTTTCCGTGTCGCTTCCGGGAAGCCTGTTTCCTTGAATTTGCACTAGGCAAAGCCAAGAGGTCGCATTAAGAACGCGCGCTAGTGTTGATCGATGGCACGTGACAACATAGTTAGGCAATTTATTTTACGGAAATATAAGCGATTTAATTATATTATTGTAATCAGCATCATTATCATCATTGTCATGGGCATTAACAATCACTAGTGGCTAGCTAATCCTAGAATTTGAAAACATTGGTTGCAATTTGCAAACTATAGGATCAAAATGTAAAATTTGCCAAATTTTGGGGCACGTGCCCCCAGCAAGCCCTCCCATATAGCTACGCCACTGGCACACACTCAATGAAAACTACCATGGATGCCATGTGAACGATAGAATTCCCGGATACTTCCAGTTGCTCTGACTGACTTTCGATTGGTTGAAAATGAGCATGTGATGTCATCGGACGCTGAGTCAGTACGCTCGATTAGAACTTTCTCTATTCCAGCGTTGTGAACGCTAGGCGAGCGTCGCGGACGCTGACATGTTGACAGTGTGACGCTGACGCTCGCAGTGCTAGCGTCGTACTGTGAACCGGGCTTCAGGCATTCGGACATGTGCGTTTTGCCGGTACAGTACAGTAGTCATTTGCTGGTTTGTGTTGAGTTAATTAATTAACAAGATTCAGTGCTGTCCAATGATGGGGTAAGTGCAACTGCAGCGTCTCTCCTGCTACAGTAACATCCGACTAAAAGTTTTGTGTTTTTACGTGCTGGTGGGGAGTGCATGGCTAATGGGTGTACAGTGTAGTCGCACAGGGGTGTGTCAAATGCATTCATTTTGTGATACGATTGGCAGAGGAACCGAACGACGCAATAGGGTATATACCACTGGATCTGATCTATTTCTAACAGTGAGTGGAAAGACGGATAAAGGTTGCTAGAGGCATTCTGATTGATTTTAGATTGAGTACAGTACGTTTGCATCTAGACAATTCAAGACTTTTATTTACGTTTGGTTATAGTGTTGGTCTAGTGTCTAGCCAAAATTTATGCGACCTCATGCACTCTGACTCGACACTCTTGACGCGTATTGAGAGAACACTAGTAGACACCATGTAATACATTCAAGTATAGCAACTCAGAACACAACGCAATATGAGAATTAAGCGTAACAACAACTCTAGAATGCAACACGATGCCTTCTCTCTTGTTGCCGGTATGTCGTTAACCCGGATATATCAGTCAAACTGTTATCCAAGTCCCGTATATTACACACCACATGGTGTCCGACGGATTTTACATGCAACCTGCAAGGAGTGAAATTCACCTCGAACAAAGTAGCATTCAAAGCAGTTTCGTTGTACACTGGTATTTACATATATACATCGCAATAACATATACATTGTGCAAATCATTGTCGTCTAAATCGTACAACTTCTGGGGTGATTGAGAGCACACTTCTTGCTAGCTACTACGACACTGTGATTGTCACGTGTACGACGTTCCAGTTTTTTGTCCGTTTCCGACTTGCGTGCGTTTGTAGAGAACGCAGTTGCTGCGTTCGACTCCAGATTCGATTGTCGTCGAGCAGCATGTGTATCGCCAGTAGGTCGACGATGAACAAAACTGAGAACATCATGAGACGAAGTTGGGTAACTTTTAGTTTTTAGCCACACAACATACAAGACGGACGTAAACGCTGAATGAGTGTTAGCCAACTCCATGAATCCGAGGACGAGACTGGGACTAATGTCGTCCATATAGTGACTCTGAAGTACTAACACAGTTCTTGCTGGAATCACGAAGATGACCTTGCAGAGAAAAATAGCGACGATGCATATGAATCCTCTCGTCTTGACTAGAGCAGTTACTCGATGACTCGCCAGCGTGCCCTCTTCCGGACTCCACGTGACCGGCAGCATCTTCTGCCATGCAAACCAAATGAGTCGTGCAAAATAGACAGCAGACAATATTGTAGGAATCACAGTCGACACGACGTAGTAAACGATCGTAAAAGCCGCCTCTCTACCATCCAAACCCCCTCCTGTCGCGTACAAGACACAAATGCATGTATTTTGCGAGTAGGACACGAGCGCCGGTTTGCTAAGAGTTGTAGTCATTAGAATCACACAACATAGACCGCTTCCCGTCACTATGGCAATTGCAATAATTCCGGCTCGGTAAGGAGTCAGTCGCCTATTAAACGGTCGAACTGCGTTGTCCAGTCGGTCATACGAAACGACGAAAACCGACCAGAGCGGCCATCCTGCAGTGAGAAGGACGGCCACCCAACTCGCACAGCAGAACGACGAGTTGAAGGCAGTGTCGTTCACCTGCTGTCCTACCACCCACGTTGTGCCCATATGAACGAGTGACGTCGCCGTGTCGAACACGATGGCGGCTACGACAGCAAAATTGGAAAAACTCGGATTCTTTCTGTAGTGAAAAAACCCAACGGTGACGAGGAAGCAGAGAAGAATGAAGGTACACGCAGTAGTGAGTCGAACGATATCGTGCTCTTTCGAGACGTCGAAAACGTCGACCGACGAGTTGACTGCGTTTCTTGCGACTCTATCAATGCCGGATAGATTCCAATGTGTTATGTCCGATCCTGTGCTGTTGACTGACCGCCGGTTGCTCAACGCCGCCATCGCTTTCTTGCTGTCGTGATGGATCTGAGAGTATGTGAGACTTGTTAGGTCCACTTTCGTTCATTTTTGTCGCGTGTGAACTCGTTGACGCAATTCTGGCGTAGAATCGTGACAAAAAGTGGACGCTTTGTGTACAGCCTTTCTCACTTAGAATTTCAGCTGCGATGGCACGTCGTGGTGGCGAGTCAATGTTTTAATAAGCCAGTCGACGTGATAATTGGGCCGTTGCGTTTTGTTGTTATGATAGAGGCGGCTAGGACAAAGTGAAACTGGGAAGTCACACTTTGCGAGCTCGTTTTGTTAGCTAACTTAGCGACAGAATATTTGTGAACACACATTGTGTAAGTGTTGGGTAACTTATCTTTGATATTAACTTTAATGTTTAATTTCTAAATAGGATGTCTAGGTTACAGGGGTGTCTAAGTTGTCGCCATTGGTGACAGCCTTTCATGTTGGCGACAAAGGCGACAGCGTAAACTCTGAAGTGATCCACTCAGACTATCTCACCTTCGGGCGGCAGGCATTGGTCGCCAGTAGACTCTGAACTCAGTAGTAGTCTTGGCGTGGCTATAGACCGGCTGAGAACGGTCTGGCCACACCAGCTAAAATAATGCAGTAGGCGCAATGGACTTATGGCGCGCGAGCTAGGTACCAATTGACGGACATGTTGCACGCTATTATTTTATCCGTCCAGAGGCCGTTCAGTTTCCTGCACGTGTTCTGTGCTAAAAGAAAGGTGTCGCACGTGCATGCGGTACAGCAGCTGAGCTAATTAAATTAGTGAATGTGAGAGAAGTTTCAGTACACTAGCATGCGCGGATCCAGGGATGGTGCACCTGGTGCACGTGCACCCCCAACCCAGTAGACGTGTCTTGAGGAATTTCTATCTAAAAAAATTCTAGAGAATACAGAGAGACGAATAAATAGGACTTTCCACGGGCTGCAGCATTTCATGGATAATGTGTCGGAACACAGCGACGCATGGTTCAACAATGCAGCTGAAAAGGTTCATGAAGCTGTGTATACCGTGGCCGTAGGTGACTGTGTGTCATCTCGTCGTTGTGGTACGCAAAGGAACCACGCAAATGTTCTAACAGAGACAATCTAATAGCAGAGTACTCTAGAAGAATTCTTGTCGTTCCGTTTCTAGATCACTTCCTTGGTCAAAAGAGTCAGTATAAACTCACATGCTGTGTGGTACACACACACACACACACACACACACACACACACACACACACACACACACACACACACACACACACACACACACACACACACACACACACACACACACACACACACACACACACACCTTTGGAAACAGACCCCTTTTGGAAACGACAAGCGAAAGAGCTTGGAGCGTTTTACCAGGACAGTCTGCCTCTATAGTCCTACGACTTTGGACGATGAGCTGGTATGTTGGAACGTTCAATGGCAGACTCTTGAAATAGAAAACTTGCCCTCAACTTAGCAGCAAGCTCTAGCTAGCAGTCGGTATTTTTGTGTTAATTGATAGTAATTTTTATTTTATTGATATTAATTGTACACCCCCAAGTTGAGGCTCTAGATCCACGCCTGTAGCAGTTAGGTAATTCTAAAAAAAGTATTTAGGAAGAATGTGATTTTAATCACGACAACAAAAACATGCAGGCTGAGTGTAACTCGTACTGTACTGTGACACTTACTGGGTTGGGTCGATCGCTTACAGATATCAACTAGCCAACACATTTCTGTCTTCAACGTTGCATCGCTTATGGTTTGCTTACACATGGATTCTGAAGCTAAGGAAACATTGCACGCAGCCTCTAGCGTCTTCTCAACTGAAGACATCGACGAAGGTCCCGAAGACGTCGACCGAAGGGCGACTCCCCCCTACAGACAGAAACCGAACAGTTTACTGCGGCGGTGATACTTCCTATTTTGAAAAACTCGCGACTTAATCCAGACGTTCTAGAGGCAATACCAGAATTTCAAGGACAGAATTATTCTCAGACACTTGTGATGACGTCACTGCTGCGGCGAATTAGAGGAGAACTCTCACCAAAATCAACAATCTCTCAGATGAAAGTTGTTACGTCATGACACAACCCCTAGCAACGGTTACTAGGGGTTGTGTCATGACGTGAGAGCTTTCATCTGAGAGATTGTTGATTTTGACTGAGCATCTGGGCCATGCTAAGTCAGTGAAGAGCCTTGTTGGTCGCTTAGACACTTCTGACTACAAATGCGCATACAACAGTTTGTCTAGTGTTCCTGAAATGGTGCTGACACCGGGTGTGACTTGGGGGCGGGGCGTCTATTATACACTTCATGCTTCTCAGTTGGCTGATGGCTTCCATGCAGGTCTGATGAGAGTAGGCAGTCTTCTAGTTTGGTGTTTACGAAAGTTGTGTCGTTGACGGCACGTCTTCTTGTTCATAAAGGTTTGTGGCAATGGATGCTGTGGAACAACGAGGAGGTACTGTACGTAGGTACAATTGTGATTGTACTAATGGTGGTACATCTGGTAGATGCGCATGCAGGTTCGAATGACGCCCATGAATGTACTGTCAAGTATGCAATGACATATTTGCATGCATCATGTGTAAGGTTTCTTAGATTTCTGGTTGTCTGTCTGTCTGTCCGCCTGTCTGTCTTTGTCTGACTTTGTAGATGGGTTTTGTGTCTGTCCAATCTATGATTACTATTGCAGAAGTTGCATATGCAAACTATTCCAAGTGCTTTGTGTTCTATAGGTAATACCTTAGTTCCTGCACTTGGGCCAAAACAAAAAGCAGATCATTACTATCGTCTTGCAATCAAGAAAGATTGTGTGAAGATGATTGTATTCAAACTAGACTGTTTGGTGAAGGAGAAGCTGGTAAATCATGTTTGGGAGATGCATTTTTGGATCTCCCATTTCAAAAGCAGAGAGCAAGCACCAAAGGTGCTCAAATTAAAGTAATGATTCGAACTGCTTTATTGGGTTCTGGCGTTTGGAAAGTGCTCGTGGGTCGAGAAAGAGAATTGAGAATTAATCAGTTAGTGCTAGGTGAAATCGTCAAGTCTAATCAACAGACAGACGATAAGGAAGGACAAGCATACACTGATGGTCTTTCATTACAAGTGAGATAGAACAGCAGAAAACTGAACATCACCAGCCTTGGCATCTCTTGCCTACAATGGGATTGAATGAGTTTGTTTCCATTCGAAATTTAACAAAAGAAGATTCTGTCTTTATTAGACAGTTGGAAAATGATAAAGAGGAACTAAGAAGGTGCCAGGAGATTGTCATGGCAACGCTATGGGATAGAGGAGGTCAGGAAGCCTTTCGATCAGCTCATCCGGCACTTATGGCAGAATGCACAGTGTGCAGTCCTACAGCTGACATGCTCGTTTTTGACATAACAAAGCACATAGAGTCTGTCATACAAAGCAGTTTTCGGGAAGATATGGTAGAACTAGAATCGTATCCCAAGGAGCAAGATCTCGAACTTACCTTGATGGTATGCGATATATGTTATCGTGTATTAAGATGGGCCATCCTATCCATACTTCCCCTCTCAACTTTTTGAGACGCGGCATTGTGAACAAGCCTCCTGCAATGTTTGTTGTTGGTACACACAAGGATATGCTCGGTGATGACTCGATACTTGCAGATGAACAGGAAAGAATTTTGCAAGATCTCATCAGTGAGAAGAACTGCAGCGAACAAGTTGTGCTATCTAATACATCACCCAACAGAATTACCTTTCAAGTGGATAACACCCAATCTGGTACAGGTTGCCCTGATGAAGTGCTCATAAATCTTCGAAATTTGATTGTTCAGATGGCAATGACATACTGGGAAGAGGCCAGACCCATCCCGGTGTCTTGGGCCATTCTCGACAAGGGCCTTCATCGTGTAGCTGAGCGACCAGAAAATCAGGGAAAGATTATGAACTTAGAAGACGTAATCGCATTTGCTGAGCGGCTTTGTGTGACGTATCCAACGACAAAGAATGCAAGTCGGCACTGATATACCTAACAAGTTTGGGCGTTATCCTCTATTATTACCGAATACCCGTTTTGAGTGAGAAAGTCTTCACTGATCCTCAGTGGCTTATGACGTTTTCTCAACATTTGTCACTGTTCTCGATTGAGCCAATGTTAGCATAAAGGTATGGCACGATTTGGGTGATTTGCACAAGGAAGGCTTGATGTTGTGGCCACTAGCAGAATATTTTCTTAAAACTCTGATGTATGCCAAGGTGCATATCCGACCATCCTTACTACTCTTGGCGTATTTGATCTCATCTTTCCTGTTACACCTGGTGGGGAGCTTAAGCCTGGGTTGCCATTCTTTGTTCCTGATATGCTAGCTGAGGGTTACAGTGGCGAGTGCAAGTGGCAAAGAGGTATGAATTTTTGCCATCCTGTCCTCCTCCTCTGGTGTTTCGACCAAAAGGTTTTGATTCGTGGCCGGCTCCTCTCTTTACTTGCCTTGTTTGTCGTTGTGCCAGTCAGCTGTCTGTTGCTACGTCTTTCTTGAAACGAGAGTACGTCCAAGTGCGATTGGGAAACGAGATTGAGTTGGAGGTTGCATACTGGCGGCAGCGTTACGCCATGGCAACCGTTTACTAGTTGAATGAAACTGCTGTTTCTGATGAGGATGCAGTGCCTAAAGTGCAAGAATTTTATCTCAGAAACAGTAACCGATGTCAAAAGGCACGGAATGGAGGGCTTTGAATTTTGTACTTGTGTCTATTATGGGGGTGACGTCGAAGTTAAACGAGGATTTAGTGATGATTTGATGCTTGTTGATGTCGACCTCTATAATCCAAATAATCCAATGCTGATCACTTATCATGGACTAGGTGTCTCTAAGAGTTGTTTTCCATGTCTTGAATATTGGTTCTCTTGTCAAGAGTGTTGTCGCACGGGTGAGAATTATGTATACTATAGCTCGAGTTTAATAAGTAAATTCTCTATATTTTGTCGATGTGTCTTGCGTGATTGTTGCACAGCAGCTGTTTGCTTGGCTTTGGCCTGTTTTTGTTTGTTTGTCTGTTTGGTTCTATCTGTTTGTCTGTCTGTATGTATGTATGTATGTATGTATGTATGTATGTATGTATGTATGTATGTCAGTGTGTCAATCTGTCTGTCTGACTGTCTGTCTGACTGACTGTCTGCCTGCTGTCTGTCTGTCTGTCTGTCTGTCTGTCTGTCTGTCTGTCTGTCTGTCTGTCTTTCAGTGTTAATCTGTCTATCAATCTGTCTGCCTGCCTGCCTGCCTGCCTGCCTGCCTGCCTGCCTGCCTGCCTGTCTGCCTGCCTGCCTGCCTGTCTGTCTGTCAATCTGTCTGTCTGTCCATTTGTCTGTTTATCTGCGTGGGTTTCTGTCTGCCTGTTGTGTATCAGTACGTTTGTTTGTCTGTAATGGGTAGCGCTCATTGCGAGTAGTTTATGTCAATCTTTTTAGGAACACCTTTTCAGTCTTCTGCAATTCAAACGGATGAACATGATACAAACAAGGTCAGACATTTTGCAGCTAGCAGTTTACAACGAGTCCCACATCCATTTTCCTGCACACAGACTAAAGGATGCCCGCCATACTGTAACAATATATGAACTTGTGTTTGTCCTTGTGACTGTATTTTCATTTTGAAGGATCTCACAACTCTTGATCTGAGCTCATCAGATATACCTCTGGGTCTACGCACTGTGATAGCTACTAGATGTGGTAAAGAGTGGAAGCAGTTAGGAAGAGAATTGGGAATCTCGGAAAGTGGTCTGGATGAGTATGACACTGAAAGATATCCAACGTACAGAGAGAAGGCTCATCGAGTTATTTATGACTGGAGACGGAGGGAAGGTGAGAATGCTACATGTGGACTATTGTTGAAAATGTGTAACAGACTGAAAGTATTAGGACAAGTAAGGAAGGCAGTTAGGGAGGAGTATAGTTTGTGTTTTCAGAGTATGTGTAAAGGTAGTTTGAAGAATAAAGATATACGATTTACTATGCCGTTGTTGTTGTGACACACACGCACATACACACACACACACACACACACACACACACACACACACACACACACACACACACACACACACACACACACCTGTTGATAGGCATGGTTGGATGCTTGAAACAGTCTATCTTAGAACGGCCGATAAACTCTTGCTCCCTCTACTGCTGGATTACAGTATAGACCGAATATTGCCATTCATTATACTGTGGCAAGATTACACAACTCTGGAACCCATGCGTACGTATACTACTTGACACTTTGCAACACTTCGCAACGTCTTCCAAAGCTGCCTGAAACGCAGCATGTGAAGAATTCATTTGCACTGTCTGTGAACACCTTATTAGGTCTAGGACCTATGCCTGAAGTATGATGACGGGTAGCTAGGGTCTGGCTATGTGAGACTACAGTCAGGGTAATTACTTATCATGTGAGAATCAGGATGTTTAGTCAGAGTAGTGTAGTTATCATGTGAGGATGCTTATTCATGAGTGTTAACTACAAGATTAGGTGTACAAGTCAGTTTGGTAACTCCACACCCATAGCTTTGTTATTGGCATTTTCTCTATCATAGCTACATGCAGGTCAACACGAGACAGACTTGTACACCTAATCCAGTAGATAACTAGGTACTGCTCTGCGGTCAAGTACCTTTGGGCAGATAACTACGTGTTGTGTCGTCAAGTAACTTTGGCATTCATTGTCAACCATCATTTGAGATTCAGTCAACAGGCATAACCACAGCAGGCCATGCCTGGGTGCTAGCTGCCACTCGTTAGGGAAAGCCCTGCGCATGCCTCTAGGCTTGCCTTTAGTTCCTGTACAAGCATGGACGAACAACCTGATATGAACCAAATGACTACGAATTACACCATACGAGCGTGCATGGAGACATGAAGACCGAGATCAGGCTATGTCCCTTGTCAAGACATGTCTCACATAGTATGGTGTACTGTTTGAACCACAAGGTGGAGACAAAGATCTCGTTAATTAACGTGGAGGGATATTACTGGAAGAACAAACGAGGCAAACTATGGGTCACTGAAGACATGGATATGAACGTTAAAGTACTGGATTCTATTTACTGTTTGACGTCCAAAGCAACAACAAAGAAAGATGACTCATGTTGTTTTGATAATGTCAGCTCCATTAGAAGCCTTAAATTTATGATATCGCATTACTCTGTAGTAATATGAGCTACGAGAAAACCTTACTGCTGTGCTCATTATCTACTCTAGTCTATCAACTTACGTGCAACTACTCTTCGTTCTCGTTGACCTTCTACACAGGAAGTGCTAATGAGACTGCGGTTTCACCAGATGTTTTATTTAGTGACCCTCTTAAGATCTTTAGTAACCGCCTTTGCGTACTCTAACAGATCTTCTTACACGTAAGTATGCCCCAAGTAGAGCGTGCATTTTTTAGCTTTTTGACTTTCTATGCTGAAACTAACAATGTTCAAAGGTTCCAATATTCGACCATTGCTTATGTCATGCAACTAGGGAAGTAGATATCAGCAGCCATTGCAGAGATATATGGCCTACACAGGCGGAAACACTTGCTAGAATGACGGTCGCTAACTAAAACATCCGGCTGCATCAGAATGAGCTTAGTATGTGATCCAGTTACTGCTCAGCTCTATCCTAGTGATGCTCCGTCTACTCATCAACCAGTTGCCGTGGAGGGTGATGGCAACTGCTTCTTTCGTGCTGCGTCTGTGATGTGAGAAGGATCACGTCAAACTTTGCCAGAATGTGTGTGAGCAGTTGGAAGAGCAAGCTGAAGCTGTTGCGTCCTCCATACTATCATGGTCCTTGCAAAACCATGACTAATTTTAATTAATATGTGAGAGTTCAGCATTGGTTGTTCTTCAATACAATAGCTTCTTTCAAAATAGGTCAGTCTAATATAGAATTTATGAACATGACATATGTGTACAGTACTGTTCCAGTTATTTTTGCTACCATTCATGATTGGGATTCTAGCGTAGGGCGCGCTTTAGTCTGTGAATCTAAGGCTTTAAGTTTCTTGGCTTTTCTGAAATATTCATTTGGTGCATAAGAGATCAAGGTACAAGGTACATTTAATTTATGCATGGCCGATCAAAACTCTTATACGGTCGATCAAATTTTGATTGTGATCTGACATTTGCTGGCTGACTGCAAAACGTTATATTGGTCACTGTAGAGGGATCACTAGAACTGGAGATGAAGTTGATGTTGTGCCAACTGATCAACCACACCAACCCACCTTTGTTTAGCTTGGATGACCTAAATGGTTGAATTAGATCTTTTCACTATGGCCATTCTGATAGTAAAAACCGACCATCTGAAATTATTGCTAAAGGTCTTGGCAATGAAGACAGTCAGTAGGGCAATCTGGTAAGTACAGTCTCTGACATTCCTGTCAATCGATAGTTCATACCATCTGCTTTTACCAAGCCACAAAACTGTGGTGCTTAGCTCGTTACCTCCCTACTATGATTAGAGAATGGGTGCCAGAGGATGAGTTTTATGAGAATTTTTGCTGCTTCTGGATATTGTGGATTTGGTTTTTGCACTCAAAACAACCTTGGCACAGTCGTCTCTGCTATGACAGAAGATCCAGCTACATCACAGTGTGTGTGTGTGTGTGTGCACGCGCGCGTGTGTGTGCATGCGTGCGTGCGTGTGTGTGCATGCGTGCGTGTGCGTGTGTGCAGAAACAGTTACACTTAGTCTGCCTCGTCAGATTTATAAGTAGTTCACTGATTTGTAGCACAGTGTTTCAGCACCAGAATAAAAGCATATATCACAGCACCTCCTGTGACATGTAGAGTGCCTTCTGACAGCACTTGTTTCCTCATATAGATGACAACGATTCCGCACGTGTTGCTGTTGTTGTTGTTGTTGTTTTATGGTGGGTCTGACAATACTCAGTAGTGATGAAAAAACCTGATGCTGACACAATGTACACACACACACACACACACACACACACACACACACACACACACACACACACACACACACACACACACACACACACACACACACACACACACACACACACACACACACACACACACACACACCTCACCTTGAACCTTGAAATCTGCCCTACCCACAATGGGTTTTGGCATTGCAGAAGGAACGCCAACAAGAACGATCAAGTGGTATTGATAGGTCAAATTTAAGAGTTGACATGTTTCTGTGTAGTGTCAATCCATCTATGACTTGGTCCATGTGCTGGACGTGTCACGCACACACAGACACACACACAGACACACACACACACAGACACACACACACACACACACACACACACACACACACACACACACACACACACACACACACACACTACATTTAGTTTATATCACCCAGACTGGGGATCAAATACGATCAGTAAAATGCCTACATACATACAATGTAACATAGTATACATACACACACTTTTATTTTTAAAGGATATGGCTATGCTGGGAAGAGTGGCGTGTTTGATGGTGACTTACGCATTTTGTCTTCTTTTTCAGTGTTGGACCACTGCAACATGTTTGGTGCATGCGCTTTGAGGCCAAGCACAAGTACTGCAAGACCCTGGCTGGTATTATCAACAACTTTATAAACATTCCCAAGTCATTGGCCTTTCGTCGCCAGCTTCAAATGTGCTACTTCCAGCTTTCAGATATTTTCCTTATTAAGGAACCAGAATTTGGATCCAGTAAATTCAAATGTATGTCATTTCTGCGTTTTTCATGTACTTCACTTGTTTCTCTCTAGTATCTACCGTTCTACTTAACCAATTTGAACATAACGAACTCTTGAAATTGCATTGGCCAAGTCTTGATGATTAACTGCCTATCAACAGGTTATAGGTCTTCTCCCAGATGTTCCAAAAACTTTGTCTTACATGTTGTCGACTGTCTATCTTTAGAGCAGTGTGGGTGGCCATAAATGGCACAAGGTATCACACAGGAGATATTTTGGTTCTTCGATGTGTTGATGATTTTCCTGAATTTGGTGAAGTCAAAGAAATAGTGATTGACAATGAAAGGGAGTGGCGTTTGCAGTCTGTGTTTTGCAGACAGAGTGTTTTAACCACCATTACCATAGTTATGACGTCACAGACTATGAAGAATTTAGATTGGTCAAGCAAGATCAATTGCTTGACTTTCACTCTCTTTGTTTGCATAATTTGTCTGTATCTGACAGTGCAGTAAAGTTTGTCCGGCTCAAATACAATTTAATTTTGTAAAATTTCCATATGCGCTGTTTCTACTATCATTATGATTGTTTAAGGAATGACAAAGACATCGACCGAGTGGTTAGCCGGTGCATTACCTGTCTGCGTTTTTGGCATTACCTGTCTACGTTTTTGGAGGAGCAATACTAAAGAGCCCCTTTTGCCACATGCACTACCAACAAGACCATGGCAAAAGCTAGAAGTGGATATCATGACTTTAAACGCAAGAGATTATCTGATAGTAGCGAACTTTTATTCCAAGTACATAGATGTTCAGCAACTGAGACAAGACATCATCATCGGTCATTTACGCCATAAAGTACATGTTTGTTACTCACGGTATTCTAGAAGAAATAATATCTGATAACATGCCGTTCGCAAGCAAAGAAATACAAGCCTTCGTCAATGAATGGGGATTCACCATTACAACCACAAGCCCGGGGTATCTAAAATCTAATGGCTTCGCAGAGATGAACGTACAAACCATAAAGAACCTGCTCAGAAAGACACTTCATGATGGAGGAGACTCGTATCTGGTGCTCCTCAACCAAAGAAGCACCCATATACCACAGCTGCAAGTGTCCCCAGCCGAGTTCCTCATGGACCAAATCTTGAAGACAAAGTTGCCAGCAGTCCCAAGAGTGCTTTAGCTAAAAATGCCTCGCGACATATCGGAACAGCTGAATCAACGACAATGGCAGCAGAAGCATTATCATGACCTGGGAGTTCGACCAAGCAGAGAACTACGCCCAGGCGAAGTGGTCCATGTGCACAACGGAAAAGAATGGGAACCCGCAAAAAGTGATAAAGCAGGTCGTGCGTGATAAAACACCAAGACAAAGTTCTGTGCAGAAATATACGACATCTAAACCCTTCACTGGAACCGCTCTCGGAACTTAGTGAGGAATTGGACTACGACTCGGACAACGTCGACAACGACGATATCAGACAGACAGAACAGCGCAGAACAGGGACAGTGACTTCTAACCTCGCCAAAGAAGGTGACCAGATCGGGACGGGAGATCAGAAACCAGCACAACTGAAGGACTATGTTATGTATTAAAGAGGAGATATGTGACAGTAGTGATTCTACTAGTTAAGACTTGGAGCATGCGTAGTACAAGGTATGCTAAAGCGCGGAACAGCAAGTAACTTTAGTAGCTGCGTTACTAGAGACTATAGTACAACTGACAGCATTACAACTGGAAGATTTCCTTGACGTTGAGAATTACTACCTGAAGGACGGAAGGAGCCCGGCGAATTGTGCATCGTCGAAGACAGTGATAATGCTACAGTTATCGGTACTGCAGGATACAAGGGGTTAGGAACGCATTCCAAGGCTGTAGAACTGAGAAGAGTGTTACTATTGTCTGGTGCTAGAGGAAAATCACTAGAAAGAACCATTCTTGAAAAATTGGAAAAACGAATCAAAGAACGAGAATATAAAAAATTACATTAGAACGTTTACATTTGCAAAAACAGAATGTCAGATGTTTTATAGAGTGTGGGATATGAAGGAGCAGACGAGGTAGAGTTTGACGAGGCAAATACACGTGACATGACATTAAAGAAGTCACTAGCAAGTACACACACCTAGACAACGCTAACTAACAAGAACTCGTAGTAGAGCACATGCTTCGTTTGCAGTGCATTTGGTTGTCACTAAAGCTAGGCAATATATTATTAGCCTAGCATACCAATGCATGACTAACCCTTGCGCTACTAGAGTGGCTACTGTACAAACTCGATTTTTATCGCCTTTGTCAGCATCAGAAAGTTATAGCTTGTAGTATAGTAGAGCACGTGGAGCTTGGCGGAGTCTGCGCAATAGTTAGCGACAACGTGGAGCGCGGGTTTGTATAGTAAAAGCATTCCAGTTACTACATTGGCGACGAGGCGTATTCACAGGTGCAGAGCAGGGCCATGACGACTCTAATCGGTAAAGTAGGCCATTTTGACGACGACAATGAGGAGTGGGAACATTACGTCGAAGGTTGGCGTTCTACTTCGTGGCGAACAAGATTGAGGACGCGACCCAGCAATAAGCAGTGCCCGCTGCTGAGCGTATGAGGGGCAAAAACATACAAGTTGATCAGGAGTCTGTTGGTACCAGAAAAACCAAACGCAGTCGGGTATCAGCGATAGCCGACAAGTTGAAAGACCATCTCAACCCAAAACCGTCGAGTACTCTGCAGCGGTTTCGATTTTACAGCAGGACCAGGCGAGACGGTGAGTCGATTCAAGCGTTCGTAGCAGACTTGAGACGACCGTCACAGGATTGCGAGTTTGGGGAGACCCTCTCCGATATGCTACAAGACAGTTGGTGCGTGGTGTTAATCACCCTCGTATCCAGAAACGTCTGCTACAAGAGAATTTCAAGTTCGACGATGCCATGAAGATAGCACGCGCTATGAAAACAGTCGAAAGGAATTCCGAGGAAATTCGGGGACCTAGCTTAACTGCATCGTTGCAGAAATCGGATGACGTGGTTCACTGAACGCAGGGAGAGGTAGTAGAAAACGCTAAACTAAAATGTTTTCGTTGCAAGGGAGCTCACTCGCCCAGCTCGTGCCGCTTTCAGAAAGCCAAGTGTTGGAAATGTAAGAAGCAAGGCCATGTAGCGAGGGCATGAAAGAGTTCAGGGTTTGCCGAAAAAGCCAAAGGCAAGCCTACATATCAAGTAAAGGCAGATCCGCTATCACAAGCAAGAGCAACAGAGAGCAGGGACTCTGATTCTGATAGCGAAAGGCTGTATTCAGTACATGTGGTAGTCCAGAAGAAACTAGCGGAACCCCAAATCCGGGTGAAACTAGACACATGAGCATCAGTATCGTTGATTAGTGAGCATACGTTTCAAACAATTTGGTCAAGAAAGAACGCTCCTGCACTACGCAGATCTCGCATCCATCTTCGCACGTACTCAGGTGAGCAACTTTATGTGATTGGTAAGCTAGATGTCAAAGTGGCGCTCAGTGAAAGTCCTTCCGTTACTAGTGGTGCCAGGAAATGACCCTAGTTTGCTGGGCGGAATTGGATGGCCACCTTGCGTCTACGTTGAGACGAAACGTTTCAAACAGACCACGTCAATTCTGTGGCATCACTAGAGAAGAGAAAGGCACACTTGGCAGTAATTGCCAAGTATCCTGAGTTGTTCAAAGAGGAGTTGGGTTTATTGAAGGGCACCTCGGCATTGTTATCGCTAAAACCAAATGCAACACCGAGGTTCTTCAAACCTCTTCCGGTTCCGTATGCATACAAGGCAAAGGTGGAGGCGGAGCTGAAGAGGCTGCGAGAAGAGGGTACGATAGAGCCGGTAATCTTCTCGGAATGGGCAGCACCCATTGTACCGGTAATAAAACAGAATGGCACCGTTCAAATTTGCGGTGACTACAGACTTACTGTTAATCAATCGGTTAAGCGTAATAGTTACCCGTTGCTACAAATAGAGGACATATTTTGCCGGCTTGTTAGGAGGACAAAGGTTCACCAAATTGGACCTGAGTCAGGCGTACCCGCAGGTAGCCTTAGAAGACAAATCCAAGGAGTATGTCGTGATCAATACGCAGTTGGGATTATTTAGGTATAACAGACTACCGTTTGGAGTATCAGCCGCGCTCTCCATCTTTTAGCGTATTATGGACAGTCTGTTACAAGGCATTCCACGAAGGTAGTATACCTGGACAACATTTTGGTAACTGGGAGGTCTATGAGAGAACACTTGCACAATTTAGACGCAGTACTCGGAAGGTTAGCCAACGCTGGGTTAAGGCTGAAGTTGGAGAAATGTGCATTCATGGAGAAAGAAGTGAATTATCTAGGTCATCGGATTGACGCGAGTGGCCTCCACCCCAATGGTAAAAAGGTACAGGCCATAAAAGAAGCGCCACAGCCGAAGAACGTAGCGGAACTGAGGTCGTATTTGGGACTTCTCAATTATTACGGACGGTCTTTACCAAACCGGACGACAAGGCTTGCACCACTGTGCAAGTTAACACGGCAAGGAGTTCCTTATGAATGGCATGAGGAACAACGGACTGTGTTTAAAGTCTAAGGGAGATCTACAATCGGACAACATTCTTGTCTATTTTGACCCCAAATTGGAACTGTCATTGGCATGTGATGCATCCCCTTATGGGTTCGGTGCAGTCTTATCTCACCAACTTTCGGATGGGTTTGACAAACCTATTGCTTTTGTGTTGCGAAGTTTGGCACCAGCCGATGTCGGCTACGCACAAATAGACAAGGAGGCGCTGGCCATTGGTTTCGGAATTCAAAAGTTTCACCAGTACCTCTGTTCAAGAGAGTTTCTGATCTACACGGACCACAAACCACTGGTCACGCTATTGGGTAGAAGAAGGGTGTACCGATCATGGCGTCAGGACAAATGCAACGTTGGGCCTTGATGCTGGCCGGGTATCGCTACACCCTTGTTTACCGTAAGGGAGTAACCAATGCGAACGCAGATGCCTTGAGTCGTTTACCAACAGCGACATGCCCAGCTTCTACGTATGACCCGTATGATACGGTATTGTTTGTACACATACTGGAAGTCACAGCAGCTGAGACAGTCACGACCTCACAGATTTGCCGTTGGACGGAAAGAGATCCCATTCTATCAAAAGTGCTGCACCATGTCCTCAGTGGCTGGCCGAAGCAGCTGGATGATCCAGCATTGTGGTTGTACTGGAATCGACGCAACGAGTTCAGTGTGTTAGAAGGCTGCATGTTATGGGGGACTCGAATAGTGGTGCCACCGCAGGCAAGAGAACAACTCCTAAGAGAACTACACATAGCACATCCAGGGAGCTCTCGAATAAAAGCTTAGCCAGAAGCTACTTATGGTGGCCCAACTTGGACCAAACGTTGGAGCGGGTTTTTAAATTGTGTGACATCTGCCAAGCTCACAGAAAGGCACCACTGGAAGAGCCATTACACCCCTGGGTGTCCCAGAACGGCCATGGGCTCAGTTACATATGGAATATGCTGGCCCCTTTAGGGGCAGATGGTTTCTCATCCTGGTTCATGCGTTTTCCAAATGATTGGAAGTTCATCCAATGAATAACATAAACCAAGCTGGTAAATAGACGAAACTTTTCTAGGCCCTTTATTTCTGACCCGCATGGGGCCATGGGCTATAGTAATAATTACCATCCTAGGTTATTCAAAGAGACGCGCAAGAGAGGTTTGTTGTAGCAAGCAATGACATCGGCAATTTTCTTCTTTTGGCTTTGACAGATGACATATATCTAATTTGTCACTGGTCTATAAGGTACATCCCTAAGAGAAAATTAGATTTATAATGGTCCAATTGCACCTCTGCTGTGTGCAAGTAAATTTCCCTTGGTTCGAATATATGCTTCAATGAAAAACGGAATAGAGCACATCCAAGTCCAGCCATGCAGTTGCGATGTGCACAACATACCTCTTCTGTCTTTTCACAAATCAGTGATATTGCATCTTTTTTGAGAATGCTGAATCTGTAAAATTCTCAGACTGTGGGGTGTCGAGGGATACCAGAAAATAATGTCTTACAATATTCTACTTACAGCACTTACTCTACTATATATAGCACAATGCTATGCTATTTACATTATCATAGCATGTCCACTTCTTTACATTTCCCAAATGTAGCACAGAAATTGTCACACAGACAAATACTGGCCATTAGTTGATTAATTAATTAATTAAGAAGAAAATTTGTAGCTGGTGTCAGTTGATTCTCTAGCTGTTATGATTACTAGCTTTCACGTTATAATTCACTTCCTCTTTCACAATCCTCTCACACAGAGCTGACAAAGATTATAACGGCCTCGTTAGGTAGGTGAAATTTATACTGTAACAGAAAACATTTTACTCTAGACATTACCACTACTGAGACTTCCACGTACAACATGTTAGTCTCGCGCAGACAGCCCCTCCCCTTTTTGACTTTCGTTGTCGGGGAGAGGGTCTGGTAAGGTTTCTTTGATGTCTTGGTTCTGTCGATCCCAACATTCTATGAGGCATAAAGACATAACGATGGTATCTTAATTGATCGAGATAAGCGAGCAACTGATGGGAACGCACTACTAATTAGTATCCGCATGGACAGCGAAGTTTTCGCTTCTGTTTCTGCTGCAGGTGCTACTGGACTTTGTTCTAGTTCATTTGCTCTCACAGATTGCGTGGCTGCCTACTATAGGCATGGCAAGAGAAGCGCGCAGGTCGTCTTCTTGTGCGACAACATTGGCAGGTGAGTTGTTCTTGGGGCAATTGCATAGAGGCTTGTCATGCAGCTGCAGCGTTACATCTAGCAACAGGACGAGCAGCTTCTAGCTGTTTCCACCCCTGTCGTAGCACACTTATTGGCTTCTGTACTGTCAAGTTCGGAAGTTGCGTGATCATGCACTTCGAAGTTTCGTAGGTGAGACGTACGGCACATGCTAGTTGTTGAATGCTGTTGGTTCTCGAAGAACAACTCACCTGCCAATGTTGTCGTACAAGAAGACGACCTGCGCGCTTCTCTTACCATGCCTATAGCAAGCAGCCACGCAACCTGTGAGAGCAAATGAACTAGAACAAAGTCCAGTAGCACCTGCAGCAGAAACAGAAGCGAAAAGTTAACTGTACATGCGGATACTAATTAATAGTGCGTTCCCATCAGCTGCTCGCTTATCTCAATTAACATATCATCGTTATGTCTTTATGCCCCAAGAAATGCTGGAGTCGGCAGAACCAAGACATCAAAGGAACCTTACCAGACCCTCTCCCCGCAAACGCAAGTCAAAAAGGGGGAGGGGCTGGCTGCGCGAGACTAACAACATGTGTACGCGGGCATCTGTTACCCAGCCATTTGTAAACTGGTTGGCTGCTAGGAAACTCGTCTGAAGGACTAAATAGGAGACAATACCCGAACTGTCGACAGGAGGAAACGTGGTGTTGAACTGTTCTCTAGCAATGGTCTCTCCAACTAACTTAACTTAATAACTGCAGTGGATCTACCCCTCCAATCAGTTCCAGCTTGACTAAATAGCGAGATTTTGCATCAGGTAAGCAGATTCTCGAAGTAGTTTGATGGTTTCCTGCTGGCAGGAAGTGTAGTAGAGGCGTGGGAGGTCAGAATTTGCCTAGACCGACACCTAGCCTCGTACCAGACCTCTCGCGCTGTCGTGCCCGGTTCCCGTATAACACGAAAACGCTGGAGAGAGTCTGGGATCATACCGCCTACCGTTTATGCTATTAGATGATCATCTTAGCTCGTATGTCACAGAGCCTCGGGCTACTAACACGATTAGTGTAAGTGCTATTCTCATGTGTCACACAGAAAGTTTCTTGGACGTGGACGCGTTTCTCCTACGATCGCCAATATATCTTTTACGTTGAACAACCTGCAGGATGTTTTCAGAAGGCGTAGAAGACACGGTAAGCTGGGAGGTGGGAACCCTTTGGGTAGGCCGTTACGGAATGGTAGAATCTTTTTATTAGTACCAGAGTGGTAGGTCTCAAACATAGCATAGGGTACTTGATCCGCACAGCTGTGCGCAGACTCTTCACAAAGCGCGGAATGGCTTCTGAAAGCCCGAATATTGAACTCGGTCTGAAATCCGTTCTTTCCGACGTATTTGGACACCATAGTTTTCGTGAAGGTCAGCTTGAGGCCTCCAAGGCTATTCTTTCGAACAAGGATGTGTTTGTTCGACTGAAGACTTCGGGCGGCAAATCTTTGTGCTACCTACTGCCTGCCCTTCTCTTGAACGGAGTGTGTGTGATCATTAGCCCGCTGATATCATTGATGCATGATCAGGTAGGTGTAGTTGCTTGAAGCAGCCAGTTTGCTTTAGTTATTAGCCTCCTGATGATTCAAGGTCTCCAAACTGGTAAAAAAGGGAGTGTCTGTCACACGAATTGAGTCCTTGTCAGACGAGAAACTGTTTGAAAGACATTTCTTCCAGCAAGTACAAACTAAGTGAGTAGTATTGGACAATCTTTTGGTCAGGCAATGGTGGGTAACAGTGGTTTGTCTAGTTTATACGTCTTCAGAAGCGATCACATCAAGTTTTGGGCGAAACGCATTGTCTAGGCAATTGAAGACAGCAATCTCCTTCATTGCTATTGATGAAGTACATCTGATCGAAGAGTGGGAGTCTACATTTAGACCTTCTTACAAGGAACTAAGCTTTATTCGTTCTTGCCTGCCTACTGTCCCAATTATGGCTCTCTCAGCAACAGCTCCACTTTTCCTTATTACTTCTGTAACCCAACATCTGAATATGCCTGACTATGTTCTAGTATCTGGATCTCTAAATCGTCCAAACTTACATTTTTCTTTGGATTCATCCACCTCTATTTCGTCAGTCTTCCACTTGTTAGCTTCTATGTTGTCCTCTGTAAAGTATTCTAAAGATATTCCAAAAACTCTTATATTTTGCAGATCAAAGGATGTTTTGTATAAAGTGTATATTCATCTTGTGTACAGCTGCAATAGTATAACCAGGGGTACAGTAGGACAATACCATGCCACAATGACACTTGAGGGGCGATCTCAACACTATGGAGAAATCAAGTGTGGCAAGCAGCGAGTCATGGTAGCTACTAGTGCGTTTGGCCTTGGTGTGAACATTGATGACATCAGTGAAGTTATTCTATTCGGTTTGCCAGCCAGTGGATCTGAGCTTGTGCAACTTGCTGGACGTGGAGGGAGAGATCCACTAAGGTTGTGCCTTGTTCGGTTTGTGGCACACTCTCAGGACCGTAGGCTGTCAGTGTGCAACAACGAAATTGTGACTCTTGCCTCAAATAAGGTCTGTTTGAGAAGAATTCTTGTTTACAAGATTTTGCATTCAGATGAGCCATTACCTGATAGTGATTTGTGCTGTTCCTTCTGCAATGCATCTGATGAGCGACCTCATATTTTTCAGCCAGAGGTGGATTGCACCTTACCACTTTCTCCTATTCCATGCAGATCTGCACCGTTGAGATCACGTCGTGTTGTTGCTGGTCAGAGAGCTGCTTTGAGGAAAGCACTACTTGAACTTAGAAGAACGGCCGGTGGCACAAGATACAGAATGAGAGGACTAGATAGCGTCTTATCTATGTTAGTGATTGATAAACTAGTAAAAATGTAATAAGATTCGATCAGAAAATGATGTTAGGTCACTAGGAGTTGTAAGGGACTTCAGTTTAGCAGTTTTTAAGTTAATTGAGTTTCACATTCCTTGCACTATAGCCAATATTAGTAGTGATGGTACAAGGAGCACTTCAGCTTGTAGACATGTTTTAGGAGAGATTACAAATCACTAGTAACTCACTTTAGGTTATGTTTCTCAATACAAGTAGTTACGATATTATGTACATGTGTCTATTTCTGGCATAGCTGTATGTCATCAAGAGAATCAATTTCTTCATGGTCTTCAGTGGACTGATTGTCCTCAATTCTCAGGTCTGTCTTACTTAGGAACTTTGCAATCCATTGCTTGGATAAGGCAACTTCATATCCTTTTTTCTCTGGTGTTGTGAAATGTCTGTTAGATGGCAACTTTCTTTTGGGAATCCGACAAGTGACTTGACTGGCCAATAGATTGGATGTCATCATTTGGATGTCTTTTTCAGCACTTGTACTTGTATGCCTTGTACCTACATGAGGAGCATGAACTTCCTGATTGCATAACAGTGCAGCATCATGTAATAGCTGAGATGCTAAGCTTATTACTCTTAAATGATGGAGGGTGATACTGCCACCAGAGGATCGTAAAGCTGTTTTGATGACAAGATTGTGGTGTTCTACTGCCATGTCTATTGCTTTCCCATGACCAGGTATGCCCAGAGAATTAACAGCTCTGTTGTGAGTTACTATGTAAGCAAGCCTCTTGGAAAAGTCAGCCTTCAGATTGGCTAAGAGATTTGCTGCTTCATTGCTGTAGCTGCTTCTCTTTGTTGCGAGGAAGTACAGTAACCACATTCGCCAATGTTGGATAACTCTTGGGCCATCTTCGTACTTGATAGCTTCCCTCAAATCTTCATAAAGGAGGGCCATGCGCAGAAAGAACGATGGGAATTATACAGGTTGTCTGCATCATGGTCATCTTCATCTGTTCCTATAACTAGCACTTCATTGGCGAATCTCTCTGCTGTTTCGTTTAGCCATGAGTTCGTTATAATGGTTGCGTCTTGTACAATTAAATCTGAGGTAGCAGATATGTTGAGAAAGGTGATGAGGGATGCAGTCAGATGTACTTCTAATGCATGTTTGAGGAACTCATCGGATTGTTGAAATTTTTTTGCAGCAGCGGTGACTCCACTTCGGTTGATCAGTTTGCTGAGATGAGCCAATGAGCCAGGAAAATCATGTGACTCCCAAAATATGAGGAAGATGACTTTTAGGCACTCCCATGCGAAGTGGAAATCACCAGGATTCTCTTTCGCCCATAGGAGGCGTGCTGAAGGAATATCTGCTACCCTTCTACACCGAGCTGCACGAATTGCCCTGCAAGTCGCTTGGTCACCGACAACACATTGTTGAACAGTGTCATCTATCGCCAGCATTTTTTGAAATTCTTCAAGAATAGTAACATTATTGTCAGTGTAACTTTCATCTATGTCTATCACTGCAATAGGGTGGATAATAGATTTTGTTGTTGGTTGGTCATATTGTCATATTGATGTCTTGCTTTAAGGTGATTGCAGCATTTGAACCTGTGTATGAGTACCTTCTGAACTCTTGTCTGAGCAGATTCGTGAAATGTCTTGTCGTCATCATCATTCGGTAGAATGTCTTCTACAGCTAAATCTCCTCGAGTGCATTGTGGTAATTCTGTTGTGTTGTAATCAGGTGGGGGAAGTCTGGCTACTTTGACAGCCAAACGGCTCGTGAAATTCCATGCCTCTGTATGTCTGGCATGTCTCTCATGGGTGACACGTTTCTCAATATTTATGTTGTCATAGGCAACGATCCAGTCTCCATGTTGAAGCTCTCTGTTCTGCTCTATTGCCTTTGCAGCGTCTTCCACATACCTAAAAGTTTGACTATATAACAAGCAGACACCCATATGGTTAAGAGTAGTAATGACTTGTTTACTAGTTGCCCTGGCAACCAACATCAGACTAACTAGAAGCTGAAAACCTTTGACCTTGTTACTTGCCTTCTTCGCTAGTAAGCAGACTGCTGCCAAGCTGTAGATATCTTTTGGTCCTGTAGTGGTGTCAGCTTGGCCTATTGAGGAAAGCAGTGATGTAATTTTGGGAGCGTGTGTCTGTAATTGGCTGTGTAGATTATGTAAACTAAAGTCTGCAGTCAGTGAAGATGCATCTACTGCATCAACTGGACCTGTTGACATGATGCCTCCAGCTCTCTGTAGCGCATCCAGCTCTGCGTTAATTTCTGTACCTACTTGATGCCACTGGATAGATTGACTCTGAATAATTGATTGTTGCAGTTCAGCCTCCAAGTCTTGTCCGCGCTTCTTTTCACGTTTGAGCTCAGCTTCTAATTGTGTAATTCGTAGTAGATGGTCAGAGGTCGGTGATGTAATATCCTTTGATGACTCTTGTATGCAAGAACGTTTTGCTGGACTTCCTCATGATCACTCTTTCTCCGGATACCGCAGTAAACGTATGAGCGGCAGCCGTGAACTCTGGCGCTTTTCCTCTCAACAGTTGATCCAAAGGCAAGGCGCACTAGCTTGCCAACATCCACAGAAGACAGCGTTGCCTTTCCGGCGGCCAACAAGCTACAGTCGACGCTGTTCATTACCACTTTCGTTGGAACTCTATCTGATGAGCTTCCCGACTCATATTGTTCTTGTAGCCTAGCACAGTCATAGAGCAGCGCTTAGTGCATGCATAGACTCCAGGCTACTGGTGATCAAATCACATTGGACCTTACAGCTTCAGATAACGTGAATCGAACTCAGGAGACCGCTCTGTGAATGAATCGGTTTCCATGTCGCATAGACGAACGAAAAACAAACAATGAATGTATGCAATTCTGGGATATCACAGATAGCGTAATGCCTAATTTGCTTTGATAGAAAGGTGTATTGTTACAGCATAATGAACTAATAGCATAAAAGTATTGACGTTGGTGACGTGGGGTGACACTTAGGTGACGTGGGGTGACACTAGGTGAAGAAAGTAGGCGGTATGATCCCAGACCCTCTCCACGCAAATCACCTGGACATCAAAATGGCCGACGCTAACGTGCGTTAGCAAAATGTAAAGACAATGAAAACGCTCTCTACAGTTACTACAAGCTACGGCTCTTATTTTATTACCAAAGTTTAGTGACCATTACTACTCTCTCTGACGCCTAAATCTTCAGATATAGCGATATTCGTGTGGGACACGACGAACCTACTGTACCGCTTTGCGCATGCGTATGGGTACTGAAGACCAACATTTCTATACTACTACTACTCGTATACTCACTGATGTGATGTCTTTGGTCTAGACGACTCAAACATTATCCGCTGGTTACACTAATTAGCACACCAGCGCGTTAGTGTGCACGTGAGTAATTTTGTCACGTGACACTGCGCACTTCACAACTACGTTGCATCATGGACGGCGACAGGCAACTTGATCTAGACGAACAGATCCTTCAGTATAAAACTTACACCGTAAGACCGTGGAAACGTGGAGACCGAGATGCTGCTACAGCCATTGTGCAGACATGTCGAGCAGAGTATGACTTACCATTTGAACCACAAGGGGAAGACAAGGATATTGCTAACGTGGATGAATATTATTGGAAGAAGAAACTAGGCGAAATGTGGGTCGTTGAAGAGAACGACACAGGCAAAGTGATCGGTACTGCCGGATACTACAAGATATCAATGGGTTGCAATGCTGTGGAACTGAGAAAAATGTTTCTACTGCCTCATGCTAGAGGGAAAGGATTAGGAAAGGCCATTCTTGAGAGATTAGAGAGACGAATCAAAGAACGAGGATATGAGGAGATCTACATCCAGACGTGTACAGTGTTAAAAGAGGCATGTCAGATGTATCAGACTGCTGGTTATGTACAAACAACAAATGATCAACTGGCGTTGAAATGTGACTTAATGCTGAAGAAGTCGGTTGCAAGTGTAACTCTTTCATGATAGGAATAGACAGATTATATATATATATATATATATATATATATATATATAGTATAGTATAGTATAGTATAGTATATATAAAGCTCAAATTGTGTGTGTGTGTGTGTGTGTGTGTGTGTGTGTGTGTGCGTGCGCGCGCACGTGTGGTGCAATAGCTCAGTTGGTTAGAGAGTCATCTTATGGAGTGATTACATCCGGGGCCTTGTAGGATTGCAGATTCAAGTCACAGTGATGGTGAACTATGGCAATATTTCCTTGGGCAAGAAACTCACACACAATTGCCGCTCTCGACTCAGGAGTATAAATGAGTACCTGGTCATTGAGTGGGGTGGGAAAGGCCCTGACTATGGCGTGCCATTTGTGTCAAAATTAGACAATGAGATGAGGCGATGAGACAATGAGATGAGGCGATGAGATCATGAGATGAGGCGATGAGACAATGAGATGAGGCGATGAGATCATGAGATGAGACAATGAGATCATGCGATGAGACAATGAGATGAGGCGATGAGATCATGAGATGAGGCGATGAGATCATGCGATGAGACAATGAGATGAGGCGATGAGATCATGAGATGAGGCGATGAGACCATGTGATGAGGTGATGAGACCATGCGATGAGACCATGCGATGAGACCATGCGATGAGACCATGCGATGAGACCATGCGATGAGACCATGCGATGAGACCATGCGATGAGACCATGCGATGAGACCATGCGATGAGACCATGCGATGAGACCATGCGATGAAACTGCAATGTGAGACTGCACTATGAGACTGCAATATGAGACTGCAATATGAGACGGCATCATGAGATTACCACAGATTACCGCATGCCGCTACTACACAGCTGTATGGGACTGGGAAGACTGCATTACATAATTATATTTTATCTACTACAGATAATCTAGTTTTTGAAGATTTTTTCACCCGTGTTCTTGTGTGATTGCATCAAGGCTGCGTTTTTGAGCTCCACAAAACCAATTGAAGTGCCTACTCTCCCACTTTTCTAAATCTAGACAACACATGCAGTATGTAGTCTTTGGTATCCGGTTGGAGAGTTACAACATGTCGTATATATCTTGTACGAGTTAGACACTCACTGCAAGTCATTCCATATCTAGACTACAATTGATTGTCGAAACACATCTAGATGGAGACCTCGTGTAATTGCCTCTCAGGAAATCCCATTACACGTGTAGAACACCTAGTAGATAGACTCCTTCCCTATCAAAACCTATATAATCTCTGACACAACTTTACGGATTTGCGTACAATGATAGTCGGCGTGCACACATGTATACATATATACTTACGTCGTCTACTTCTTATGTGCATATAGATGGTGGATTTTTCATGATGCACTCGGTCAACTAGTAATTTTGGGTGTAGTCAACGACGTCGAGTCTGCATTGAGAAGCTACGAGTGCAAAACAACAGCAAAACAACACGAGAGGGCAAACTCTGAATGAAGATAGGAAAATAAATTTTAAAAAATGCAAATAGAAAATAAAAATGCTATTTAAAAATAAAACGTAAGTATTGTAGTAACATTTCAAATTTAATTTTTTAATTTTAAAATACTATTGTTAGCATTAAATTAATTGAATATTGCAATGAGAAGAGGCAATGAGACAATGAGACGAGGCGATGAAATGAGACTGCAATATGAGATTACTAGAAGAGTTCATGCAGCTACATCGTTTATATTTTTCTACAAAAATTTATTTTTAAAAAGTCTAATTACAATTACAATTATTCTTTTCAATAATTATAATTATAAGAGATAATGATAATTAGATTTCTACGCTTGTGTGTTTGCTTTAGAAACCAAGCGAGTACCTATACGCCCACGGTTTTAGACTACGCACAAGTAGCTAAAACATGCTGGATCTTGACACTCGCTGCAGCTTATTCTATTTCCTTAGAATCGCGCGTACGTATGTCTAAATTATTGCTTCTCGGGAAATCCCCTTACATGTGTCACAGGATACATTAGCTAATATAGGAACGCTTCCTACATGCTAATAACCACAGTCGTCCTATTCCCAGAATGAACCTAGACGTATAATCTCACGGATTTTCACACCCTAGTCAGCGTTCACACTCTTTGTTGTCTGAGCATGCGATGTCTGCTGTTTCTCACTCACCGTATTTGAGTCTGCGGCTAACTAAAAATTGTGATCCGCCTGCGAATTAACTCTTTCCCAATTTTGGGTCTGGAAGTGCGCGAAATCTAGAGTGTCGTACAGATGACAGGCGAAATTTACATGTGAACGCTAACTAGACCCGGCTGCCCATCGCCAAACCGTGTAAGTGCACATGCATCGAGTCTCAAATAACTTTGTGATGACATTCTAATCGTCACAGGGAGCGATGTTGAAAACCATATAATTTTATAGTACATCAATTTCAATGTCAGCTAGTCACGTACCTCTTAAAATCAACCTTTATTATCTAGATATTTCTGTAGTCTAGCACAACCATAGATTAACTATCAAGCATCGAAAGTAACAGAAACTTTAAACTAGTGCAAAATTCAAAAGGGTCTTGTTAAACAATTCCTTATTGTATTCTAACACAATAATCATAGAACCAAACATGCATCTACTAAAAGCCTAGTCAAATCTAGCAAAGAAAGTAGTGCAAAATTTATGTGTCATATTTATACAATTCCAAAACCCATTGATTGAAGTTCAGTGGCTGTTCTGAGAGCGTCAGAAAACTCGTCATATAAGGTGCAGTTAATAGGGAGCTCCAATATCATTGCACACGTCGAGCAGTTTGGATAACGTGACCGGATACTCGAAACTGTGATGCTATCCGGCATCTGGAATCCCATCGGAGGGGCTGCTGACACTCCACTGACAAACTGCAGCAGCAAACGAAGGTGTTTCTCATCTGTTTCAACAAAAACCGGGTAAAATAGTAGATGCATATTTATACAGCTAGCCTAGCTAGCTAGACTAAAAAGGCCAAGTAAAGCGCGGAACAGCAAGTAACTTTAGTAGCTGTGTTGAGTTGCGTTACTAGAGACTATAATACAACTGACAGCATTACATATGGAAGACTTCCTTAACGTTGAGAATTGCTACCTGAAGGACGGAAGGGGCGAATTGTGGATCGTTGAAGACAGTGAGAATGCTACAGTTATCGACACTGCAGGATACACTGGGTTAGGAACGGATTCCAAGGCTGTAAAACTGAGAAGAGTGTTACTATTGTCTGGTGCTAGAGGATAAAAACTAGGAAGAGCCATTCTTGAAAATTGGAAAGACGAATCAAAGAACGAGAATATAAAAAATTACATTAGAATGTTTACATTTGCAAAAACAGAATGTCAGATGTTTTAGAGTGCGGGATATGAAAAAGCAGACGAGGTAGAGTTTGACGAGGCAAATACATGTGACATGACACTAAAGAAGTCACTAGCAAGTACACACGTCTAGACAACGCTAACTAACAAGAGCTCGTAGTAGAGCACATGCTTCGTGTGCAGTGCATTTGGTTGTCACTAAAACTAGACAATATATTATTATTATTATTATTATTATTATTATTAGCCTCGCATACCAATGCATGCCTAACCCTTGCGCTACAAGAGTGGCTACTGTATAAACTCACTTTTTCTCGCCTTTGTCAACACCAGAAAGTTATAGCTTGCAGTATAGTTGAGCACGTGGGGCGTGGCGGAGTCTGCGCAATAGTTAGCGACAACGTGGAGCGCGGGTTTGTATAGTGAAAGCATCCGAGTTACTACATTGGCAACTAAGTGTATTCACAGGTGCAGAGCAGGGCCATGACGACTCTAATTGGTAAAGTAGGCCATTTTGACGACGACAATGAGGAGTGGGAACATTACTTCGAAAGGTTGGCGTTCTACTTCGCTGCGAACAAGATTGAGGACGCGACCCAGCAATGAGCAGTGCCCGCTGCTGAGCGTATGAGGAGCAAAAACATACAAGTTGATCAGGAGTTTGTTGGCACCAGAAAAACCAAACGCAGTCGAGTATCAGCGATAGCCGACAAGTTGAAAGACCATCTCAACCCAAACCGTCGAGTACTCTGCAGCGGTCTCGAGTTTACAGCAGGACCAGGCGAGACGATGAGTCGATTCAAGCGTTCGTATCAGACTTGAGACGACCGTCACAGGATTGCGAGTTTGGAGAGACCCTCTCCGATATGCTACAAGACAGTTGGTGCGTGGTGTTAGTCACCCTCGTATCCAGAAACGTCTGCTACAAGAGAATTTCAAGTTCGACGATGCCATGAAGATAGCACGCGCTATGAAAACAGTCGAAAGGAATTTCGAGAAATCCGGGGACCTAGCTTAACTGCATCGTTGCAGAAATCGGATGACGTGGTTCACTGAACGCAGGGAGAGGTAGTAGAAAACGCTAAACTAAAAAGTTTTCGTTGCAAGGGAGCTCACTCGCCCAGCTCATGCCGCTTTCAGAAAGCCAAGTGTTGGAAATGTAAGAAGCAAGGCCATGTAGCGAGGGCATGCAAGAGTTCAGGGTTTGCCGGAAAAGCCAAAGACAAGCCTACACTTCAAGTGAGGGTAGATTCGCTACCACAAGCAAGAGCAACAGAGAGCAGGGACTCTGATTCTGATAGCGAAAGACATGTATTCAGTACATGAGGTAGTCCAGAAGAAACGAGCGGAACCCCAACTCCGGATGGAACTAGACACATGAGCATCAGTATCGTTGATTAGTGAGCATACGTTTCAAACAATTTGGTTAAGAAAGAACGCTCCTGGACTACGCAGATCTCACATCCATCTCCGCACGTACTCAGGTGAGCAACTTCATGTGATTGGTAAGCTAGATGTCAAAGTGGCGCTCAGTGAAAGTCCTTCCGTTACTAGTGGTGCGAAGAAATGGCCCTAGTTTGCTGGGGCGGAATTGGATGGCCACCTTGCGTCTACGTTGAGACGAAACGTTTCAAACAGACCACGTCAATTCTGTGGCATCACTAGAGGAGAGAAAGACACACTTGGCAGTAATTGCCAAGTATCCTGAGTTGTTCAAAGAGGAGTTGGGTTTATTGAAGGGCACCTCGGCATTGTTATCGCTAAAACCAAATGCAACACCGAGGTTCTTCAAACCTTTTCCGAAAGATGGAGGCGGAGCTGAAGAGGCTGCGAGAAGAGGGTACGATAGAGCCGGTAATCTTCTCGGAATGGGCAGCACCCATTGTACCGGTAATAAAACAGAATGGCACCGTTCGAATTTGCGGTGACTACAGACTTACTGTTAATCAATCGGTTAAGCGTAATAGTTACCCGTTGCTACAAATAGAGGACATATTTTGCCGGCTTTTTAGGAGGACAAAGGTTCACCAAATTGGACCTGAGTCAGGCGTACCCGCAGGTAGCCTTAGAAGACAAATCCAAGGAGTATGTCGTGATCAATACGCAGTTGGGATTATTTAGGTATAACAGACTTCCGTTTGGAGTATCAGCCGTGCCCTCCATCTTTCAGTGTATTATGGACAGTCTGTTACAAGGCATTCCAGAAAGGTAGTATACCTGGACAACATTTTGGTAACTGGGAGGTCTATGAGAGAACACTTGCACAATTTAGACGCAGTACTCGGAAGGTTAGCCAACGCTGGGTTAAGGCTGAAGTTGGAGAAATGTGCATTCATGGAGAAAGAAGTGAATTATCTAGGTCATCGGATTGACGCGAGTGGCCTCCACCCAATGGTAAAAAGGGACGGTCTTTACCAGACCGGACGACAAGGCTTGCACCACTGTTCAAGTTAACACGGCAAGGAGTTCCTTGGGAATGGCAGGAGGAACAACGGACTGTGTTTAAAGTCTAAGGGAGATCTACAATCGGACAACGTTCTTGTTTATTTTGACCCCAAATTGGAACTGTCGTTGGCATGTGATGCATTCCCTTATGGGTTCGGTGCAGTTTTATCTCACCAACTTCCGGATGGGTTTGACAAACCTATTGCTTTTGTGTCGCGAAGTTTGGCACCAGCCGAGGTTGGCTACGAGCAAATAGACAAGGAGGCGCTGGCCATGGGTTTCGGAATTCAAAAGTTTCACCAGTACCTCTGTGCAAGAGAGTTTCTGATCTACATGGACCACAAACCACTGGTCACGCTATTGGGTAAAAGAAGGGTGTACCGATCATGGCGTCAGGACAAATGCAACGTTGGGCCTTGATGCTGGCCGGGTATCGCTACACCCTTCTTTACCGTAAGGGAGTAACCAATGAGAACGCGGATGCCTTGAGTCGTTTACCAACAGCGACATGCCCAGCTTCTACGTATGATCCGTGTGATACGGTATTGTTTGTACACATACTGGAAGTCATAGCAGCTGAGACAGTCACGACCTCACAGATCTGCCGTTGGACGGAAAGAGATCCGATTCTATCAAAAGTGTTGCACCATGTCCTCAGTGACTGGCCGAAGCAGCTGGATGATTCAGCATTGTGGTTGTACTGGAATCGACGCAACGAGTTCAGTGTGTTAGAAGGCTGAATGTTATGTGGGACTCGAATAGTGGTGCCACCGCAGGCAAGAGAACGACTCCTAAAAGAACTACACATAGCACATCCAGAGAGCTCTCGAATAAAGCTTAGCCAGAAGCTACTTATGGTGGCCCAACTTGGATCAAACGTTGGAGCGGATTTTTAAATTGTGTGACATCTGCCAAGCTCACAGAAAGGCACCACCGGAAGAGCCATTACACCCCTGGGTGTCCCAGAACGACCATGGGCTCAGTTACATATGGAATTTGCTGGCCCCTTTAGGGGCAGATGGTTTCTCATTCTGGTTCATGCGTTTTCCAAATGGTTGGAAGTTCATCCAATGAATAACATAAACCAATCTGGTAAATAAACGAAACTTTTCTAGGCCCTTTATTTCTGACCCGCATGGGGCCATGGGCTATAGTAATAATTACCATCCTAGGTTATTCAAAGAGACGCGCAAGAGAGGTTTGTTGTAGCAAGCAATGACATCGGCAATTTTCTTCTTTTGGCTTTGACAGATGACATATATCTAATTTTTCACTGGTCTATAAGGTACATCCCTAAGAGAAAATTAGACTTAAAATGCTCCAATTGCACTTCTGCTGTGTGTAAGTAAATTTCCCTTAATTCGAATATATGCTTCAATGAAAAACAGAATAGAGCACCTCCAAGTCCAGCCATGCAGTTGCGATGTGCACAACATACCTCCAGTCTTTTCACAAATCAGTGATATTGCATCTTTTTTGAGAATGCTGAACCTGTAAAATTCTCAGACTGTGGGGTGTCGAGGGATACCAGAAAATAATGTCTTACAATATTCTACTTACAGCACTCACTCTACTATAGCACAATGCTATGCTATTTACATTATCATAGCATGTCCACTTCTTTACATTTCCCAAATGTAGCACAGAAATTGTCACACAGACAATTAATTAATTAAGAAGAAAACTTGTAGCTGGTGTCAGTTGATTCTCTAGCTATCATGATTAATAGCTTTCACGTCATAATTCACTTTCTCTTTCACAATCCTCTCACACAGAGCTGACAAAGATTATAATGACCACGTTCGGTAGGTGAGATTTATACTGTAACAGAAAACATTTTACTCTAGACATTACCACTACTGAGACTTCCACGTACAACATGTTAGTCTCGCGCAGACAGCCCCTCCCCTTTTTGACTTTCGTTGTCGGGGAGAGGGTCTGGTAAGGTTTCTTTGATGTCTTGGTTCTGTCGATCTCAACATTCTATGAGGCATAAAGACATAACGATGATATGTTAATTGATCGAGATAAGCGAGCAACTGATGGAAACGCACTACTAATTAGTATCCGCATGTACAGCGAAGTTTTCGCTTCTGTTTCTGCTGCAGGTGCTACTGGACTTTGTTCTAGTTCATTTGCTCTCACAGGTTGCGTGGCTGCCTACTATAGGCATGGTAAGAGAAGCGCACAGGTCGTCTTCTTGTACGAAAACATTGGCAGGTGAGTTGTTCTTGGGGAAATTGCATAGAGGCTCGTCATGCAGCTGCAGCGTTACATCTAGCAACAGGACGAGCAACTTCTAGCTGTTTCCACCCCTGTCGTAGCACACTTATTGGCTTCTGTACTGTCAAGTTCGGAAGTTGCGTGATCATGCACTTGGAATTTTGTAGGTGAGAAGTACGGCACATGCTAGTTGTTGAATGCTGTTAGTTCCCGAAGAACAACTCACCTGCCAATGTTGTCGTACAAGAAGACGACCTGCGCGCTTCTCTTACCATGCCTATAGCAAGCAGCCACGCAACCTGTGAGAGCAAATGAACTAGAACAAAGTCCAGTAGCACCTGCAGCAAAAACAGAAGCGAAAAGTTAACTGTACATGCGGATACTAATTAATAGTGTGTTCTCATCAGTTGCTCGCTTATCTCAATTAACATATCATCGTTATGTCTTTATGCCCCAAGAAATGCTGGAGTCGGCAGAACCAAGACATCAAAAGAACCTTACCAGACCCTCTCCCCGCCAACGCAAGTCAAAAAGGGGGAGGGGCTGGCTGCGCGAGACTAAAGGCCTGTCCACACTAGACCAGAATGGATCGCGATCGGATCGCGATTCGATCGCGATCCTGCCGATCGCGATCCGATCGCGATCCGATCGGGATAGCGAGCGTCCACACTGCACTTTGAAAACGCTAGCTCCGCCTCATTTCGCTATCACGTGACTGATGACCGATGTGTATGTGTGGTTTCCTTGCTTGTAGAAAGCGTTGATACAGCGACGTAAGGTGAGCGAGAACAAAGACGAGTGAGGAGTGCTGGATGTTCCGACTACACGCGTAGCGTACGTGAAGGTAACGCCCACTATTTCTAATTGGATTCAACCGATCGCGATCGGATCGCGATCGAATCCACCTCGCGATGTGGATCGGATGGATCGCGATCCGATCGCGATCCGATCGCGATCGAGTTGCAAGTGTGGACAGCGTTGCGGTTGGATCGCGATCGGATCGCGATCGGATCGCGATCCAGTTGCCAGTGTGGACAGGCCTTAACAACATGTGTAGGCAAGCATCTGTTACCCAGCCATTTGTAAACTGGTTGGCTGCTAGGAAACTCGTCTGAAGAACTAAATAGGAGACAATACCCGAACTGTCGACAGGAGGAAACGTGGTGTTGAACTGTTCTCTAGCAATGGCCTCTCCAACTAACTTAACTGCAGTGGATCTACCCCTCCAATCAGTTCCAGCTTGGCTAAATAGCGAGATTTTGCATCAGGTAAGCAGATTCTCGAAGTATTTTGATGGTTTCCTGCTGGCAGTAAGTGTAGTAGAGGCGTGGGAGGTCAGAATTTGCCTAGACCGACACCTACGCAAATCACCTTGACATCAAATGACCGACGCTAACGTGCGTGAGCAAAATGTAAAGTCAATGAAAACGCTCTCTACAGTTACTACAAGCTACAGCTCTTATTTTATTACCAAAGTTTAGTGACCATTACTACTCTCTCTGACGCCTAAATCTTCAGATATAGCGATATTCGTGTGGGACACGACGAACCTACTGTACCGCTTTGCGCATGCGTATGGGTACTGATGACCAACATTTCTATACTACTACTACTCGTATACTTAGTGATGTGATGTCTTTGGTCTAGACGACTCAATCATTATCCGCTGGTTACCCTAATTAGCACACTAGCGCGTTAGTGTGCACGTGAGTAATTTTGTCACGTGACATTGCGCAACTTCACAACTACGTTGCATCATGGACGGCGACAGGCAACTTGATCTAGACGAACAGATCCTTCAGTATAAAACTTACACCGTAAGACCGTGGAAACGTGGAGACCGAGATGCTGCTACAGCCATTGTGCAGACATGTCTAGCAGAGTATGACTTGCCATTTGAACCACAAGGGGAAGACAAGGATCTTGTTAACGTGGATGAATATTATTGGAAGAAGAAACTAGGCGAAATGTGGGTCGTTGAAGAGAACGACACAGGCGAAGTGATCGGTACTGCCGGATACTACAAGATATCAATGGGTTGCAATGCTGTGGAACTGAGAAAAATGTTTCTTCTGCCTCATGCTAGAGGGAAAGGATTAGGAAAGGCCATTCTTGAGAGATTAGAGAGACGAATCAAAGAACGAGGATATGAGGAGATCTACATCGAGACGTGTACAGTGTTAAAAGAGGCATGTCAGATGTATCGGACTGCTGGTTATGTACAAACAACAAATGATCAACTAGCGTTGAGATGTGACTTGATGCTGAAGAAGTCGGTTGCAAATGTAACTCTTTCATGATAGGAAAAGACGGATTAGGTCACTTGTAATACCTCGTTTTCAATACCAACAATTTGGTGATACCTCATATTATGAATGTTATACCTCATATATATATATATATATATATATATATATATATATATATATATATAGTATATATAAAGCTCAAATTGTGTGTGTGTGTGTGTGTGTGTGTGTGTGTGTGTGTGTGTGTGTGTGTGTGTGTGTGTGTGTTGGGATAGCTCAGTTGGTTAGAGAGTCATCTTATGGAGTGATTACATCCGGGACCTTGTAGGATTGCAGATTCAAGTCACAGTGATGGTGAGCTATGGCATAATTTCCTTGGGCAAGAAACTCACACACAATTGCCGCTCTCGACTCAGGAGTATAAATGAGTACTTGGTCATTGAGTGGGGTTGAAAAGGCCCTGACTGTGACAAAGTCCATCAGCCAATGGTGGGACTTTGGGTGCCCTCATCACAGTTGACGTTGCAGTCGGTGCTCCTGTGACTATCTGGCCAGGCCCCAGGAGATTGCTTAGCACGGCTCATAGCTCCTGCATAGTGCACAGGAAACCAGCCATCTGGCTGGAGGCGTAACCGTAATAAACGGCAGCTCTATCCATTTGCCATTTGCTGTGTGTGTGTGTGTGTGTGTGTGTGTGTGTGTGTGTGTGTGTGTGTGTGTGTGTGTGTGTGTGTGTGTGTGTGTGTGTTCGCGATACGCGGCCACGTCTTTTGTTCGTTCTCAACCGAAATCGGCACGCAAAGGGGAAGGTTTGCGTTAGAACTTTAAATAAATTATGTACCGGGTTTCCTCTCGAGGGGTCGACCGCGGCGTAAAATTTCTTAATTTTACGATTATCGCCACCCATTCCACAGAGGTTTCGCAGGTTAGGACTCACTTCTGACATCATGTGTCGTTCTATTGTTTGCGCGTAAATCAGATTGGGTTTTTATACTTTAGCTAGTGGCGGTTGTGTCGTTCTATTGTCTACGCGCAGACGGCCTAGTCTGAGCATGTCCATTACCTAACTTCCCTCCTTCAAAAAATTGTCCATCTTAGCAACAAAAGAAAAGAAAAGTTACCTTGCAATTCAGTATCTGGTGTCTGTGCTGGCAATCACCTCTGACAACTAAGTGTAGCAAGCTATAGTTATGTATTACTAAGGAATATAGTCTCTAGGCCAGACGGGAGGTATGATGACTCGCCCAGTTCTGATTGTTGATGTTGTTATTCTAGCGTGGAGTGGACGGACTTGACCACGGACGTTGCCTCTGACTTCCGAGTTCATCGTCATTGGTTGAATGCGTGTAGGTGCTGCTGTTTGCGATGATGATGACGACGATGACGACGACGACGACGACGACGACGATGTCATGACTATTGGAGGCTGTTCCCGTTCAACATCATCACTAGCCAAAAGCGCCACAATTGATGCAAGTGAGGTTTCGTTTATACTGTGGCATAAGCGCCACTTGTTTCTCCGGTACACGAATCCCTGTCCAGTGGTCACTTCATATGACTTAAGCGGCAAGACTTTAGCTAACTTAGACACAATGCCTTCTTCCATTCTCTACTTCTAGATGGTTGTATGCGGACTGTTTGTCTTAACAATAGATCCCTCGCTGTTCTATTGTATTTTGTTGCTTGTTTGGCTAGGCAGTCTGCTGCTTTTGTTGAATGCCTGATGGAATATGAGGTCTAACTACGAAGTGGTTCAGTAGTAGTCTCGCGTAGCCAGACCCCCGCCGCGTCATACTTTAGGGCAAATGAGGTCTGGTGAACAGCCATTGACGTCGCTGTGTGCCGCGTAGCCAAAAATCGGCTATCTAAAGACTGGACTTGGTTTCTTAAATGCTTCACTAAAGACCAGACTGCTATGCAAGCAGTGCAATCCTATCTCAATTAGCTTCTCTTGTTTAAAAATTCGTAGAGAACAACTCGAAGACTACAGCTAGAGTTGTTGCTGTTTGTAAAATCTGCATGTCTACAACAACAATTAAACGCGGCCGCGGGAACGTTGACGTTGGTAGGCTCGACGTCGTACGTCTAACTAGCGTCGTGCGCTCGTGTCAAATATTCAAATATACTATGAGTTGTAACAATGCATGTGTTTCTATAAAAAGGACATAAACAAGAATACAAAACTATTTATGTAATAAATAAAAACAAAGAGGGATGGCAGCGTACTATAAGTTAGTGCTTGAAGAAATAGGAGTCGAAACTTTCGCAGGCAAGTACTCATACTCTAGTAGACTACAGCTGAAACCAATCTCCCACAATTAAATCCCTACTTCGCTCCTGTAGCAGCCACGAATGAAGTAGAGATGTAATAATTATTGTGAAAGATTGTTTTTAGATATAAAATATGAGTATGTAGATACTTGTCTGGTCAAGCACTAGCATAAAGTACGCAGTCGTCCTACTTTGGTTTTCATTATTACATAAATATTTTTGTATTCTTGTACTAGTAATACGTAATGTATAACATCATATGTTTGTTGCGTCATAGCACAATCCTATGACGTGAATAATAAATAAGTTTATGGTTTATTTGGTCACGTGCTATGCAGTAGGCGGAGCGAATCGTCTTTCTAGTACAGTACTCTACCGGTAACCCTAAAGCTCAGCGTATCACGACTCGAGTAAACAGAGGCGTCGGAAGCAAATTTAAAGTGGTCCGGCCTAACGCGCGCTAGGTGGGCGTGATCATATAACGGTTAACGCACGCTAAACATTTCTCTAAAAGCTTGAATACCATACAGAGAACGCAAGATTAACACTTAGTAACTACTAGAACAACATGTGTCAAACCTTACAAGGCTATTTCTGTACGTAAATCTACATTGAGCCAAAAATGTTTCTTCTGTGTTCTGATTCCCTACAGAAATCATCTATGCATAGTTCTAGATCAAGACTATCACATGCTTCTTTGTGCACATGCAACATTAAAAGGTGATTTAACCTTGCCTGTGTCATAGTGCACCGAAGGTATGTTTTAACAATGCGGAGAGCTGAGAACGTTCTTTCACTAGTTGCATTTGTTGCAGGAGCAACAAGGATCAAGCGTATAAGTTTGACCACCTCAGACAACAGCAATTGGCCGGGTTTCCCTAGTGACTTAACATAGTCCACAACATCCATCAGGGCTGGTGTGACTGCCGTTTCTCTAAAGTGAGAATACAGTATCAATAGCTGCGTCTGGAGGATATTGCTGTCAAAGTCTGTGCAGTACAACTCCTGTATGCTAGACAGGTCATCCGTATAGCTCTCTCCAGCAGCACCCTTCAGAAGTGTGCATTCAAGCTTGCTGTATATCTTATAGTGTGGCTGGTCAAATCTGCTTTTGATAGACTGAATTGCCATATCGAAAGCGGAAAAATACATAACCCGGTAATGATCTTCTATACATGTTGCGAAGTGTCCCGAACTTCCTTCATCATATCGGCAAGGACGCTTCCTTTTCCGAGGAAGGGAAGGCTCTGCAACATCTTCTTTGCTTTGTTTCTCTATCAACTTTTCCCAGAAATTTGAGAATTCAGCTTCTGTACGCATTAGTGCAAGAGATTTGATGGTAAGTTCTGCTAACACTTGACCTTGTGCAGCAGACATCTTCTTGTGCTGAAGAGCTTTGCTCAGATTGTCAACCAACTTCAAGACTTTTTCTCCTAATGCTACTCCAAAGAGAAAGTCAAATGAAGAAAACTGAGCAGCAACACCAGTACACCGAGCAGACATCTCTGGGTCTCCTTTTGCCATATCTGCAAAACTGTCTAAGCTGGATTGGATGACCGAAAAGTTTTGCATAACACTCTGTAGAGAAGCTGCTCGAACGGTCCATCTCGTAGGGCATAGCGTCCTAAATCCAGGGTCTTGAGGAGCCATCTCAGCTTGAAGTCGCTTGTACTCAGACTTTCTTTTTGCTGAGTACTTGAGAAGTTTTGACAGTTCAAATGTTGTGTCAAGGGCATATTTGATAGGAATTATGTCTTTGATGGTGTCTTGGCAGGCTAAATTGAGGCTATGACCATAGCAGTGAGTGAACAATGCTCGTGGTTCATCTTGAGTGAGTTGAGCAGCAACTCCTGATAGACATCCTTTCATCACAGCTGCACCATCATAGCACTGACCACGACAGTTGGTCAGACTAAGGTTCATACGAACAAGAACATCCCTGATAATTGCTACAATGGACTTAGCATCAGTTGAAGCAGTGATGTGCAGCCCAATAAAATCCTCATGAGGCTCTAGGTCTTCATCCACCCATCGTAGAACTATTACAACCTGCTCCTGGGTACTTGCGTCAGTGGTTTCGTCTACCATAATGGTGTATGGTGTGCCTTCAAGTTTGGCTGAGACATCTCGAAGAATTCGAAGTGACATCACCTTCAGCAGCTCATTCTGTATGTCTGCACTTGTGTACTTATTTGTCTTTTTCTGCAACCAATCGGAGAGATCTGTAGAAAGCTCACAAAAAAGACGAAGGAGCTGTGACAAATTGCTATCAATCTCTTTGGTGAGGGCGGAACCGCGGAGGGCAATACCTTGACGTGCCAGGAACCTCAGCGCCCTGAGAATGCGAAGGAGGCTGGCCCGGTTTCTCTTTCTGTCTTCAACCAATTGAGTTCTTAGTAGTTCACCAACGTGCTTTGTTGTGGCAGGTAGCGTGATCAGTGACTCAACCGCTTCTCTGTGGCAGTCTGATTTCGCGTGTGAACGAAATAAGCGGGTGGCATCATTCCAGTTTTGAACTCCGCGATAGATGAATGCCTGCTCAGCAGTCTTGCATTTCAGCTTGCCAGACTTCGCAGCCTTCACACAGACGTGACAGAACACTTTCTCAACGGAGTCGTGCCAATGAAGCCAAGGCCAGTTGTCGAACCAAGCAGCTTGAAATGATCTTGATTTTGGAGCTTTTTTCCCAAACGAAACTTTTGGAAATGAAGCTCGGCGAGGCTGACAGGGCTGATCACCGACATCTGGAATCCCGTCAATCTGCATATATAGCACACGGAAATGGTTAGCGTGCGCTCTATCTACCGCTGCCGTGTCCTCGCGTTGCCAGCCTCATCTTTGTGACTGAGCGTAAATTTATAAATTACCGCCTGAAAATCTAGCTGTACAGAATGCTAACGTAACTAGAAATATATTACTTATTTAATCAGTTAACCCTAAACCGGAAGTATACGCTAATGGCCGACTGGCAAAAGTCCATTTTTCGAAAAGTGGTACGGCCATGGCCGTGCGGCCGACCCCCTTCCGACGCCCCTGGTAAAAATGTACATGAAACAATGGTAAGGTACAAAACATATCCAGTACTGTAGTCTTTGTGTTAGATTAATTAATTAACCCTATGTACCCAGTGAAAGCATTCATACAGCTATTCTCTGCTTGGTGCATGTCAGTCGTAGAATGTGAATTACAGGGTAGACCTGAGGAAACGTACTGTACTAGTTCGAATTTCAAGCTTCAGCACATTAATTTTTGATAAAATATCTCATGCTCCTGACATCAAATTTCAAACTCTAGATCAAATGTGTTGTGACAGAATGTGATATCTAGGAATCGTGTCTCTACATCATTTGTATGTTACTCCAGCTAGCACTGGCAAATGTTACCAAGGTAATCTATACATCAAATCACTCAAACACAGTTGATATTTACTACAGCAATTGCAAGGATTACATTAATTAATTAATTAATGTATTTAATTAATTAACAACGGAGTCACTTAATGTCATGCGGATTCTAAGGGTGTAGTAACATTTATTTGAACTAGCAGGTTTCTGCTAGAGTCTATGAGTTTCTTTAGTTGAGCATTTTGGCTTTGCAGCTCTCGCCTCAACTCGTCTCTCCTGGCAACAAGAGTTCTATCGAGTGCTACGGTTGGTTGATCGCGTCTTAGCTTGTCAGAGGCGGCGAAAGTCTTGCAGATGTCTTTCAGTTCCTGAAATCGACTCTTCAGTTTGTCGGCAATGTCCCGGATCTCATCGTCTCCGACTTTGGTTGTGTCCTCAGCAGAGTTGGTATGGCTCATTCCATCGAGTAACTCCGTCACTGTGTCGAGTACTTCCTTTATACAGGCCTTTCCCCTCACAGTGAGATCCATGTACTTGATTGACCTCGTGACTGACCTCGTGACTGACCTCGTGACTGACCTCGTGACTGCCCTCGTGACTGACCTCGTGACTGACCTCGTGACTGACCTCGTGACTGACCTCGTGACTGACCTCGTGACCGTCCTCGCGACCGTCCTCGTGACCGTCCTCGCAGTTAGCTTGCAGGCATCGCGCTCTCAGTCACAGTGCGGATGTGGCTCAGTGTCGCAGCAAGTTCGTTCGTCTTGTTGTCTGCTCGTTATGGGAGAGCGAAGGGGCTCACAAGCTCAATACAGACACACAGACTGTTTTCGAGAGGGTTTTGAGAGGGTGCTGACAGAATGTCCCGACAGAGGTTGGTCGGACTTCGTCGTGCGCACTGTTGACGGTCGACTGCATCCCGTTCATCGTTTCTTTTTAGCTTTCCATTCTGACTTATTTCGTCAGGCCATTTTGGCGCACGAGAATAGCGAGACGGCAACGCGTGAGTTCCAGATGAGCAAGGAGATCGACCCCAACAACGTCACACCTCTTGTTCTCGACTACATGTATACGGGACGTATTCTATTGACTCTAGGAAACGCCGTGCAGCTGTGGAAGGTGGCAGATTTCCTCCAGATGTCGGGGCTAATGTCATTAGTGGAGCAGTTTGTAGAGGAGACGGTGAGCATGACAAATGCGTGGGAGGTGTGGACAGATTGCATCAGTCTCCGCGTTGAACAATTCAAAAGCAAGGCCATCTCTCATATTGTCAACAACTTTACGTTCACCAAGGCTCAGGATTACAGTGGAATTCCCGAGGAGGCGTTCCTAGCTCTTCTCATTCATGAACGACTCACTGCACTGAGGAAATTTGTGTTAACGTCGAAATACATAGCAGATAATCCTTCTCCGTCTGATTACTTTCTACATCGGGTAGAAGAAATCTTGGAAAGTGCTATTCCAAGTGTTACCATGAAGTTTCTATATCATGTCTCAGCAAAGGAAGTGATGTTGGTACCGACACAACTTCTTGCCAAACTCCTTTTGCAAGATGACTTGGAAGTCGATCAGGAGTATGTTGTCTATGAATTTGTTATGGATCTGTTACATATCCGGGGTGTTCAAGGTATGGCAGAGCTAAGGAAGGATGCGAAGAGTTGGCCTTCTGTTAGTGCTTACGCTCGCTTGGAGACCGAAAATTGCGGAAGAAGTAAACCATTAGACGAGCAGGAGGCTCAAAATCTACTGAAGGTCGTTCGGTTTTCACAACTGTACAAGCGTGAGTTGTTCGAGGCGCATCAAAATCCTCTCATACCGAGAGACCTACTGCTTGCTCACTCGTTACGTCGACTTGACACCTTTGAATTTGGCTCATGCTGTTGTCTCGCAAACCACGAATCCGACATTATATTTGCTCCTAGAGCTTCCTACGACGGCCCTCACATTTCTAGCATTTCGGTCTTACTGAGCCAGTGCTCGGGTGTCGACATCAAACAATTCCGTATTTGTCTCGAAATGACCGAAGCGATCAGCCTGTCGAAATGGGAAAAAGTGCAGGCGGCATACGGTCCAGTCGACATACCCGTCTCATTGATCCAAGGCAGTCAATGGATCGAGTTCAAGATGAAAAAGCCGTTCAAGTGGAGGAAACGAATGAACCTAGTCGTTGAAATGGCCCGACTGAATTGCTCCATGACATGCGATCTCGGTTCACTATTCTGTTTTCACAAGGATGGTGCTCACTCTGTTGAAGGCACGAGTGATGATGTCCAAGGAGAGAACACTACTTATCCCAAGCCAACAAACAGATGCCCAAACTACTTGCCAGCACTGAGACTCTTTACAGTGGAAGGAGACGAATACCAGATTCGACGATTGGCAACATATTCGGTATGCCGTGGACCCTTCAATGGTCAATGCACATCATCGTGGATGCAAAGTCTGTATCGATGGGGAGACTTTTATCTTGTGGATTGATCAGCCATATGTAAAGCATCAGATATATATGCGACTGTTAGTGTTAGTGACTGACATACCAATGAATCTATGATAGAGTGGATTTGTAATTGATGGGGACATTTATTACTTTTGTGGACTCTGATGTAGTACATAGTCACGGTACGTTTGTTTATACAGTCGTAGGTGAGTTAATTAATGCGTGAGTGGAACAGAGTGACTGTCTGCAACAACATGACAGTAGCCCATGTAGGTACACACACTAGTACATTCAGGATCGACATCGACAAGTTTGTGTTTGTGTGTGTTTTGCGAGCTCGAGTCTGTATGCTCATCTGTTGTGTCCATTTGTCTATCTGTCTGTCTGTGTGTCTGTTTGTGTGTTTGTCTGTTTTTTTCATTTGTCTGTTTTTCCGTCTGTCTGTCTGTTTGTCTGTCTGTCTGTCTGTCAAAGAAATATATTTTCATAAATCGGAACTATTACAGGCTAAATCAGAACTATTACAAGCTAAATCAAACTTCTCTGTCTGTTGGTCTGTCTCTCTGTCTGTCTGCCTGTCTGTCTCTCTGTCTGTCTGTCTGTCTGTCAAAGAAGTATATTTTCATAAATCGGAACTATTACAGGCTAAATCAGAACTATTACAAGCTAAATCAAACTTGTCTGTCTGTTGGTCTGTCTCTCTGTCTGTCTGTCTGTCTCTCTGTCTGTCTGTCTGTCAAAGAAGTATATTTTCATAAATCGGAACTATTACAGGCTAAATCAGAACTATTACAAACTAAATCAAACTTGTCTGTCTGTTGGTCTGTCTCTCTGTCTGTCTGCCTGTCTGTCTGTCAAAGAAGTATATTTTCATAAATCGGAACTATTACAGGCTAAATCAGAACTATTACAAGCTAAATCAAACTTGTCTGTCTGTTGGTCTGTCTCTCTGTCTGTCTGCCTGTCTGTCTCTCTGTCTGTCTGTCTGTCTGTCTGTCTGTCAAAGAAGTATATTTTCATAAATCGGAACTATTACAGGCTAAATCAGAACTATTACAGGCTAAATCAGAACTATTACAAGCTAAATCAAACTTGTCTGTCTGTTGGTCTCTCTCTGTCTGTCTGTCTGTCTGCCCTTCCGTCCGTCCGTTTGTCTGTCTCTCTGTCTGTCTGTTTGTTTGTCTGTCTCTCTGTCTGTCTCTCTGTCTGTCTGTTTGTTTGTCTGTCTGTTTGTCTGTCTGTCTGTCTGTCTATTTACCTGCCCTTCCGTCCGTCCGTCTGCCTGTCTGTTGGTCTGTCTGTTGGTCTGTCTGTCTGTTGGTCTGTCTGTCTGTCTGTCTGCCTGTCTTGTCTGTCTGTCTGACCACTTGAAGGGCAAACGTTCCCTTCACACTCATCAAACTAATCACAACACACGTAGGCAGCCTATGTTTGTTTGACGGTCATGTCTGTAGGCCTCGAAATCCTATCTTACTGCATTCGGTGTGACTCTTTCACATCTGTGACCGTCACTGCCCTCACACAAGATATATATCTACTTATCTAACTAATAAAATACTAATTAATTTAATTAATTAGTATTTTATTAGTTAGATAAGTAGATATATATTTGCATTAATTAATCAAACAAAACCCTATCTAAGCAATAGACACCTGATCATGTGACACCCAATTTCTGAGAATAAGTAGTAGATATAATCTAATCATGCATACCATCAGTCACCCGTGTAAACATAGACTAGTGTACATTTAGGCTATAGCAAAAAGACGCCTAGAGCCGAAACAGTCACAAGCTGTAATCATAAATTTTCTAATTTTGCTGTACCGAGTTGAGTATGTCTCAAGACGGTCAGCAGAAGCGTTTCTGCTGGAATTTGTTGTCGACGGAACTTGACACTTTTTCACGTCCTGTTTTGGTCTTTTCCGGCCTCTCTATCGTTCCCTTTTTTCAGCACATTGCAGACAGTCGTACTGCGCTTGCGCGGGCAGCCGGCCTACGTCCTGCTACAGAAACGGGTAAGAAAGAGTCTGAATCACCGTTTCAAACTCATTCGTGTGCTAGCCAAGCGTCGATACGGTCTAAATAAACTGCTTGCCGGTCGCTGGTAGACGAAGGGAAATTTACAATGAGACCTTTGTACGGATCGAGACCTGCCAGCAAGCTGTGAAGCTAAATGCACGTGGGTTTTGTTGTAAGTTATACAGTCACGCTGCTTGTTTGCCGGATTGTGGCGTTAGGAGGCGATTAAGGCGGCTCAGTGATGCTACATTGCGGCATCCAGTGACTTCCATCGGAAGAATGTACAATTAGATGTCGATAATTTCTCTCACACCTAGTTCGAACTGGCAGGTCTGTCACGATTTTCGTTTTTTTCTTTTTTGTTTAGCGTGGAGCTAGACGGAGACGGTCGATGGGCGACCCGCAAAGAGTGCCAAGGCAACCAGATTACATTTCTCTTGGCAATGGGATATGTGGTGATCATTCTGGCATGAAAATCAACGAGTTGGTGGACAACAGTGTTGGTGAAGTCGGTGAGCGTGACGGTAAAGACAGTTCGGTGGTCAGACAGAAGATGAGTCTAGTTTCGATTCAAGAGCAGAATAGAGTCATTGGTGAGAATCTCCACCAAAATGAAAATATTGAATTTCCGTTTGTTTCGACCGCTCAAAAATTGAGTTATCGCGCGAAAGTTCAGAATCAGCTCGACGCTGCTTCTCGACAGCTGGATCGTTTTATTGCTACGTCGAAATCAATTGCTGATGCTGCAGAGAGCTTTTGCAGATCCGCGTTGATGTCGACTCAAGTTGTGCAGAAAAACTTTGATGCATTGGCAGCCGATTTAGCCGGGAATCGAGAGCTTCTTCTTCATTCTATTGAGAAGAAACGAAGGAGTGTTATTAGCAAACTAGAACGTCGAGCTGGTGATATAGCCAAAGTAACTCATCAACTTGAGCGAGCAACTGAATATGGTACAACAGCATTATGATGTTGATGTCGTCTACTCATATTAAACGTTTTTAATTAGCTGAGAGAGCTTTGTCTGAAGATGACCTGTTGGGTAGTCAGTATGGTGAAATAATGAAGACGCTTGCTGAGGCAATGATCAGACCATGTGAGTGCTTAGTTGCAGCTCCTGATCCTGACCATCTTCATGTCCTGTTTGATGGAGATTCATTGCTGATACTTAAGTCTCAAATTCAGCGATTCAGTTCAATTGAAGGTACCCGGTTGTTTGTTATTGTTTGTCAATATTGTTATTCCAACTTAGTTAAATGGGTTTTGTTCCTCTGCATGGCTTCATGACGTTTCTTCCCTTGAGAACATGCACTGATGCCATGCACAGGAACAAAAACGTTATCTCACGTCATGATCCTTTAGTCAACATGTTGTGGTCATGTAGTTACACTGTAATATTGATTGACGTGTTTATAATGTTTATACGTACATTTGTATTCTGCTGTATTTATACTGAGCTAATCTGCATGATCTTGGTGTGTGTGTGTGTGTGTGCACGCGCGCTCGTGTGCAAATCAGATAGAGCAGATTGAGAGACACGTTGCTCATGAGATCCATAGCTTATCAACAATATAAAATTACAAGAAATATTTTTGCAAGGTGTCGGTGTCTAGGGTGACATAGATGGGGTCACATGCATAAAACGCTATTTATCATAAAGTAGGATATATTTTAATAACTGTGAATTGGTTATTTGTCAAATGATTAACACATTTTGTACTGACAACTGCCATTGGTTGGCCACCATTGCAAAGTAAGTATGTACAAACTATGAGGAATTGGGACAAAGTGATTTGCTGACTGATTCGATAATTGAATTACATTTTTCATAATTACCAAGTACTAGCTGGAACGCTGGTTGTTACAAAAATATTATGTTCCCACGCCCCCACACCAGATTAGTGGCATGGCTAGCCAGAGTCTCAGGAGTGGCTGGGTCTATCTCTCTCAATGCTCAGTGTTGAGTGTGGCTCACCAATAATTCTTTAAGCTGCCACTAATTCACTTTCAAATAGAACCAGATGGAATCATGTGACTTGGACTCATCATGTAGACATCTAGTTGCTGCATTGACTTTCTTTTATACTTACGTTTCGGCTCATAAAAATTTGTTATTTAATTAAACAAACAACCAAGTACAGTAGTGTCTGTCAGTGGCGTCCTTGACCTTCAACTTGGTGAGGCCAGCCGTTGGTGTCTAGAGACATTGTTACTTGTCTATAGGCCACGCCTACTAATATAATATCCAAAAGTAGGGAGGCCAGCTACTGGTGTTTATGGGACAGTGTCAATTCTCTAGAGGCCACACCTACTATAGTATGTTGCATAATGAACGGCAGTTAAGGTTTTCCTTTGAATAGATCAGGCTAGGAGGTGTACCTATGCTCATGAAATTGACACAATGAAAAGCCTGTCACGTGCCGGCTCTGGATATGTACTATTTGCAAATATCAGCATCAACATCTACCCGCATTAATATTATTTAGCCTACATGTTGCTGTAATGAACTACTCTGGGGGATTCTAGTCTGACAGTACAGCTAGGAAGTTAATTAATTAATGTGGGAAAACGTGCACGTGTGCATTGCAAGTGTGCATTACACTTGTGCATTGCAAGTGTGCATTGCACTTGTGCATTGCATTTGTGCATTTCAAGTGTGCATTGCACTTGTGCATGCAGACAGCTCTTGCCAAACTTGTTAGCTGGCGGTCACTGTCACTGCTTGTAGTCAATTCCTCCTCCTCTGTACACTGTCAATGAAGTAGGAGTATACATAAATTAAATCATAATCCAAGTTTCCCGGAATGAACGGACCACTAACTACTCAGTTGTAGCAGCCCAGTATCTGGTTGATAACATAAACTCAGTGGCGTCCCTGATAGAGGCCTGGGGAGGTCCCAATACTAGTAGGTGTGGCTCTTAGACAATTGATGTTAAACACCAGCAGCTGGTCTCCTAATTTTGATATTATATTGTAGTATGTTCCAGAATTAAAGACAGTTGTGAATAATGGGTGTGTCAATAGGAGTGCATGATCATTTTACAAAATGACGTATCAACTACTATTGTAGCATCTCCATTTTTCTACATTCTGTTTATTTACATTGCCCACGCTCACGCCACATCTGGACTAACTATGACCAGGCTCACTATGATTAGGCCAATATTAGCGCAAGCGCGTTCACACCGCTATGATTAGTAAGTCACGTGGGCACCTGAGTAATTAGCCTCCACAGTTTTCTTCCGTCATATCTTGCAAGAATTCGCGTGAATTGTCTTGACGAATCCATAGCTTTAGGTTTTGAAGAGGGAAACATTAGTTTGTTTTCTCTGGCAGCTCCTTCAGGGACGGCAGGAAGTTGTCACCGGCATGTTGCACACATCTACATGCGCTTCCGGATATGTCGGCATGTTGCTGCGTTTGTACGTTTAAACATACAACACCACAGAAGAAACATCGGCGACATGCTCCTTCTTGTATGCTACCTCACGTGCCAAAGTCACGTGCAACCACTAACGCTACAATGCAGTTGTAATGCTGCTCTCTATGGCGTTAGAATGGCGTTACACTAATCATGATTAGAACCGGTGTGGACAGTGGCGTTAGTGCACTAACGCTGAACTAATCATGATTAGGCCCTGTGTGAACATGCTCTTAGATTGATGGTATAGTGGCCCTATATACTGTAGCCTGTAATAGTGATCATGTTTGAAATATGCTACCATTGACAGACATGCAGACAGACAGACAGACAGACAGACAGACAAGCAGACAGACTAACAGACAGACTAATAGACAGACAGATAGACAGACAAATATAGGAAAACAAACAATGCACTACCAGTGCAGTAAAACAGCAAAACAATGAAGTAGCAGAAACAAAGCAGTACACAACAGAAGGCTTACAGTAGATTACAGGTACACCAATTTACTAAGGCACTCTCCAAGTGTTCTAGCGCTCACATTTAACGTTAGGATCAAAATGCTACAGTCATTGACTTGGCATCCTGCCCTTAAGAGTTTATTAAGTTTCACTTGGATGAGCCAAACGGCTACAAAAATATTACACCAAGCCAGACGGCTACAAAAATATTACACCAGAATTGTATGATTTCACAAGCTGTAAGAAGCCATCATAACTACAAAAACATTACGCCACTGTCCAATGGTTGTATGGCCTCAGTCCTACACATATATCTTCTTTCTATGAATAGAATCCTTGCAAACTTCTTAATTTTACAATATACACGAGAGGATAAAACCCGTAAGTTCTTGTTCAAGTTGTTTTGTCATTTTAGTTGTTATTCTGTTGCGGGTTGCCCAAGGGGGTCGGTTAATCGAGGATTCACTGTATTCGCATTGTCTCACTAAAGTCACACTATAGAGGGACCATCTATAGAGAAATTCTCATTAGATGACCAAAATTTCATTTTTATACACGCAGGAACATCTGTCTTTATCTAGTATTTGTCTTTACTAGCTGTAATTTGCTAAAACCACGCTCACAATCAGCTGTCATGAAAGGGATGGCTAAAGCCCAATCTGATGTTCTCAGTAGGTTGCAGGGGCGTGGCTACCACTGTTCACAGGTTGCACGTACCCCCCCAGGCTAGCAGTTTATTTCCGATCGTCTGGCAGCTGTCGACAGAGCCGCGTGGTGTAAGCAAGCTAACTTACAATTTGGATATTCACTCTGATGGGATAACTTACCTATTTTAGGACGGATCTAGGGGCTGTCCCATGGTGCACTGGACACCCCAACCGCCAAAGAGCAAACCGAAATTCGACATTAATGCAGTCTCAATGCTAGCGCCAGTGCCCAACGAACAAGCTAACACCAGACACTGAGAGCCGTATATAGAGACTAACACCAGAGCCGTCTGACTAACCTTTAATTAAAGCGATTTATAGCCTCGCCGTTCCTCAGCGTTCTGCTTGCTGCAGCTCTCAGAAGTCCACGTGACATTTAACGGATGTGCTTGGCAATTTATGCACTTTGAAAATCTCGTGAAAGTTGGGACACTGACCAATTTTTCTTTCTCGATCTGCCTCTGAATTTAAGATTACAATACCAACACGTGTCTTCAGGTGCTTTTGGACGCATAAACGAGATGTTTCCTTTCACACTGCCGCCTCTTACAGTTTCTATAGTGTCAATTTACATCCTTTGCATTGCTGTGTAAATAAATGTACTGCTTAGGCAGTAATAAAACGCTCCACCTCACTGCTTCTCATTTGGACAATGTTACTAGAAACCTCCCAACCGTCTATCAACGCTCCCATTGGTCAAAAATCTAAATTACAGTAAAGGCGGTCCTGGCTAAAACTACTAACTATTAGATATTGCCATTAGCAGTGCCTAATGTACATAAAACTGAGTTACAAAATCGTCTATGTCATTATGATTACTAGAAGTTAGAATTAAAATCTCTTTAGTGAGTGTGGTAGCGTTGCACCGCTGCAATGTCATTGAGAAGCGTTTCCGCCAAAAGCACATAAATATGTTGCAGTTGTTCTTGCCTGAATTGTTCAATGCCCTCTGTGACAGTTCCTACAAGTATGTATTGACTTATTTGCCCCAACGAACAAAGTGTCTGTCTGTCTGTCTGTCTATCTGTCTGTCTGTCTTTCTGTCTGTCGGTCTGTTTTTGTGTTTGTCTCTTTGTCTGTGTGTCTAGCGGTTTGTCTGTTTGTTGTGTATCCATTGTCTGCTTGCCTGTCAGTCTGTGTCTGACAGACAGACAGACAGACAGACTGGCCGTTGGGGGGAGGAAGCGTCTGAGTACTTGAGGGTCCTCTCTACTTTGTGGAGGGATGACAATGGACGATCTAACATTGCTGAGTTCAAAACACACTGGAGACGACGATTTTTGATCAAGCTGCAGCAATGCAATGCAAATGTGATCTCTAGGAAAATGGCAGTAATTTCAGCTGTACAAAAACCTTGCAGTGTCCGTAACGAATATCAATTTGTTTTAAACAAAGTGGTTAAATGTATTCTGATCCCCCTATGGGGTCATCTGTTGTAGCCTTAAGTGTTTATTGTTGATTTAGAGGAACTTTACTTAGAGACTAGCTTTTAAGCTCTTGATGTAAATTTCTTATGATTTGAAAAATATATGTATTTGACAGACAGACAGACAGACAGACAGACAGAAAGATTTTGTTTTCGTATATACTTTACGTGTTATCGGAAATTTTAATTAAAAAATGATGAACCAGTCCTTCTCGTAGGTATTGTTAAGCTCTAATGGACTTGGCATTGTCTGTCTGTCCTCCTAGCTGCCTACCTGCTTGCCTGCATGCCTGCCTACCTGTCTGTTTGTCTGTCTGCTTATCTGTATGTTGGTCTGTTGTCTGTCTGTCTGTCTCTTTTGTCTGTCTATTTGTCTGTTTGTTTGTCTGCCTCTTTGTCTGTCGTTTGTTTGGCTATCTTATCTATTTTATGATATTTTGACCTGCTGACTGTTGCCTCATTGACTATATGTTTGTCTGTATGCGTGCGTGTGTGCGTGCGTGCGTGTGTGTGTGCGTGTGTGTGCGTGCGTGCGTGTGTGCGTTTGTATCCATTCTTTAAATGTAAATTTGAAATGATCTTCAGGTGGAGCAGTTGATATCTCATGCAAGTGCAAGTTGACTGACTCGGCGGGGTCGACTCAGACACCACTACCCCAATCACCTGCACGTCGCCCATCCATTCTTCTAACTCCTTCCAGAAAGCGTGTAAATAGCGAAGCAACGCGGTCGAAGTCGACAAACAAAGTCGTAAGAATTAATACAGATAGGCCTGACTCGCAATTGGACGAAGAGTGCAAACAGAAGTCTTTGGAAGAGCCATTGACTCACGTGACTGCTCGCAAGTCGACGTCTGGAAAACTCGACGTCGTTCTTCCAAAATTTCGGAGATTTCGACCGTCACCATCACCAACAGCAAAGACACCTACGGTAGCCACCAACTCGTCTGCCTCCCATATTGTGGAGAAGGACAACCAAGATTCTTCCTCTCAGACTGAATCAAGCAGAGAATCGTCGGCTGAGATATCCCCAAACGAGGCCTCTGACACGAGGTCCCCAGCTTCACCAGGGGAGAAAAAGGCGGAGTCGGCAACATCACCCGTCAAAATGTCTACTCAGAAAACTTTTGAGGTTCCTAAATTGCGGATTGGTCGGTTGTTGCCTCCGAAGTTTGAGCCTATTCCACTCAGAACTCGATCTTCGAGCATTAAAGGACCTTCCGTACGTGGACGGAGACGCAGACGTGCGTCTGATCAAGGAAAGCCTGTCGAGGCTGTTCTCCGTCGTTTGGATTTGGATGCCGTCATTCCGTCAAGGCGACGACCTGCTTCGGTATCTGCAGCGACGGAGCTGCAACAGACGAGACTAAAACGTGAAGCTTATGCGGATAGTGATGACGATGAGGATGACGACGAGGAAGAGCGTCAGTTAGCAGCTGTCATTGCTCTCTCAGCGGTCGAAGCGCAGCAGCAACCAAAGGCACCATCAGAGATGCCAACTGTTATTTTGGATGAAGCGCAGAAGCGAGCAAAGGCACCATCAGAGATGCAAGCTGTCATTTTGGATGAAGCGCAGAAGCAGCCAAAGGCGCCATCAGAGATGCAAGCTGTCATTTTGGATGAAGCGCAGAAGCAACCAAAGGCACCATCAGAGATGCCAACTGTCATTTTGGATGAAGCGCCGAAGCAACCAAAGGCACCATCAGAAATGCAAACTGTTATTATGGATGAAGCAAAGACAGATGGTCATACTGAGCTGAGCGCTAGGAAGGAGATAGAACAGCCTTCTGACATTCAGACGTCTGGCGTCCAATCAGAAGCATCAGAGCCTGCACTCTCACAATCCGATAGTCTTGACGCAAGTCTTGCAGTGTTGCCTCAACCGCTTGAAACTAAAGCTAGCCCATCGGAATCTCCTGAACCACCTCGACGACTTCTAGCAAGGAAGTCAGCTGGTCCAACTGTGAAACCCGAGGAGATAAATGCAGAAATTAAGGATATCCGGGAACTTCCTGTATACCATACATGCACTGATACTTATGGTATTTTCTACGTAGACCGGTACTACAAGCCCGTGCATCCGTGTGTTTTGTGTTTGAAATGTGGGAACACGTTGGCGACATTTCAGTTTGCCACTCATTCCCATTCTAATGATCCAAAGCGATGTCTTACAAAAAAGTGGCGACATTGTATTCGAGTGAAGCATCCGGACAACAACAGTCATCAAGTGATGTTTCAACTGTTGAAGGAGAGATTTGGGCATAAGAATCCTAGAGGGAGTGGTAGCAAAAAGACTTCTACTGATTCGGTACCCAAAGAAGTGAAACGAAAGAAAAGAAAGTCGAGTGACGCAATCAGTTATTTACCGTATCCATCCATTGTGGTAAGTGTTTTTGATGTAGACACCTACTGCAGTATCGATACTAAAGATCTGCACCACAAACAAACATGAACGCAAACACACACACACACACACACACACACACACACACACACACACACACACACACACACACACCACACATGGCAAATGGCAAATGGATAAGGAGCTGAAGTTAAACGGTAATGCCCCCAGCCAGATGGCTGGGTTGCTGTGCACTAAGCAGGAGCTATGTGCCGTGCTAAGCAATCTCCTGGAGCCTGGCCAGGTGCTCGCAGGAGCACCGACTACGACGCCAACTGTGGTGTGGGCACCCGAAGTCCCACTCGGACCTCAGTGGCTGATGGACTTTGTCGCAGTCGGAGGCCTTTGCTACCTCTGTCAAAGACCAGGTACTCATTTATACTTCTGAGTTAAACGAGGCAATTGTGTGTGAGTTTCTTGTCTAAGGAAATTATGCCACATAGCTCGCCGTCACTGTGACTTGACCTGGCAACCTTTTTCAGGGTCTCGGATGTTGTTGCTCCATAAGATGACTCTCTAACCAACTGAGCTATATATAGCGCGCGTGCACACACACACACACACACACACACACACACACACACACACACACACACACACTTCCTGATTTCTATAACTCGACACCTCAAAGTTTCTTATCTTACTATAGGAAACAAGCGAGGAACTAACTCGGTTTCCTCGACGAATCGGGCAGGCTTACACAGGCGAGTCTGATGGCCCAAGACCTGTCTCTGGTGAACTTGCTTGCGTCGTTCCTCCCGTAAACGAGTACGATGGACAGCCGTGGATTGGACAAGTTCTCCGCTTTACAAACGAAGACGAAACCGAAGCGGAATTAAAATGGCTCCGGGGCACCTATTCTCAACCCTGGTCGTTTGAGAAGAGGCAACGGTTTATGATTGGTAAGGTCCCGTTGGACTCCGTGGCTTTTTACGGTTTTACGTTAAGGTCAAACGGACGGCTGTACGCTGAGACTGTCGAGTGTATTAGACATGAACTAGAGGAGACTGAAGAGTCTGATCAAGCAACAGAGAAGTTGTGACTGCTGGGTCAGAGGAGGACTTCATACCGGCAAACTTACTGACACATTGTTCATACATGAGATTGCTTTCTGTTTGCAAATAGGTTGTGTTGGCGTTGTATATTGAAGGCTTTCGGCTGTTACAGTGAAGTAAAGAATTTTGCAGGTTTCTTTGTACCCTATACATATTTGTATTAAAAAGGGATCATGATGAGGCATAGAGGCTGATTTGAAGTGAGAGTGGACAGCAGATTTTCTTTATATTCTCAGTTTTGGTGCTTTTGGACACAGACAATGAGGTAGACAGACAGATAAGGAAACAGACAGACAAGAAGACAGACAGACAGACAGACAGACAGACAGTACTCTGCATTGCAAAATGTATCATAGATAAGAGTTCAAATATATGTGATTGACAGACAGACAGACAGACAGATAGACAGACAGACAGACAGACAGACAGACAGATTGTTATTGATTTTAAACTTTAAAGATACAACAAGCAAATCTTCAAAAGTATACACAAATCCACCTCAGTTTCATTACTCTGTTCATCAATTCAGACCTAATAGTTAAAAGGGACAGACAGACAGACAGACAGACAGACAGACAGACAGACAGACAGACAGACTATCAAGCTGCAGCAATGCAATTCAAGTGTGATCTCTAGGAAGATGGCAGTAATTTCAGCTGGACAAAAATCTTGCAGTGTCCTTGACGAATATCAATTTGTTTTAAACTAAGTGGTTAAATGTATTCTGACCCCCTTATAGGGTCATCTGTTGTAGCCTTAAGTGTTTGTTGTTGATTTACAGGAACTTTACGGAAAGACTTGCTTCAAAGCTCTTGATGGAAATTTCTTTGGATTTGAAATATATGTATTTGACAGACAGACAGACAGACAGATAGACAGACACGCACGCACGCACGCACACACACAGACGGACAGACAGACAGACAGATAAACAAACAGGGAGCTAAACACTCACACAAACAAATAGATAAATAAACAAACAGCAAATTTTTTGGTAGGACATTCAATGATTGTGCTCTAGCAAGAGATTGGTTGACCGGACATTTTAAATTTTGGGCATTCATTTTTATTTGATTTCACAATTCTTTCTCGACATCAACATTTAGTTCAATTCCTTTGTTTGTTGCATCACATTCACTACTGTATTTATTTTCTATCAAAATATACGTACGGTTTGGGTACCCGGATATTACCTACTACGTATTGTGCGTCGGTCTGCATTCAGCCGTTCCACTTGAGTGTTTTACTGTATTCAATTTCTGACTGCTTGTGCCTCTGAAAAATAATTGTATTTTGACCAGACAGTTCAGGCAGAACACAAGACTACTTGAAAGGCTCTGGTTGCAGTTTGAGCAAAACTAAACGTTAGAACTAAAAGTTTACTAAAATGCTAGCAAAAGCAAGGCCTGGCCTGTAAAGTAATGACAGATGAGCGAGTAATCAAGATTGTCAGCGCGCGCCTTCGTCTTTGCGTAGCCAGACCGCTCCTCGCGCTGAAGTCTGAGACTAGAGGCTCCATACCAGGGCATCCAGAGCCATGACTCTGCGTGCACCTAAAACCTGTCTAATCTAAAAGGTGTTTATTACAAATTACAGTTTGGAATTTTGTTAGAATCAAATGTCTACACTCGCAGTTACTTCGATCAGTGCAACTGTTTCGTCATTGAGCTTGCGCAGTTCAATCAGAGGGCGATTCCCGTTTGCGCATCGGTCAGTAGCGAGTATTGCGACACGGACGGATTTTTCAAGCGGTGATTAGACTTGATGTTATGTACAGTGACTCACCGAGTCGAAAAGCAAGCTGTGCTGTCGACGTGTTAATACGCATGCGCGTAACTTGGCACGTCTACGTTTCGCGCTCTTTTACGCATGCGCAGATAGAAGTGCGCTTAGAAAATGGAGGAGCCTGTTGTCTACGTTTACGACCGCCGCACTGGCGACAAACCGGAGGAAATAGTTTCTCTACAAGGCGTCTTCGATTTTCAAACGTTCCGGAACAAACTGGTCGAAGTAAGCAACTGCGAAATCACACGTTTTTCTGGCATTTCATTTCCGCGTTGAAATAAATGAAACGACACACTTACCATCGACTCCCACGTTCGCTTTCGACCCCAAGTAGACGTTTAGCGATGTGTAACTAACGCGCGCTACGTCTAGACTCTGCACTTCGATACAAGAGAGGAATTTGTTATCACGAACAGCAGCCGACAGGAAATCAGTGACGACGCATCTTACGGTCAGTTTTGTAGTGTGAAACGCACGAAGAAAATTCTAACAATTTTGTGTAGAGAATCGCGTCGTCCAGGGCGGCACTCTGTACGTCCTCCATTCGACCGACCAGGAGCTACTAGCACCCACAGATGAAAGAATCGATTACGTTCCGCACTACGACACTTTAGTCAAGAGCGGTATCTATGAGTACTATGCCAGTGAAGGACACAATCCATTGCGTAAGACCCAATCATTGTGCATAGTTTCGCGCAGCTGACTCCTCTCTACACTACTTCTGGCGGGAACGGTTTGGTTACCGATACGAATTGTCCCGTTGCTGGTCTTTGGTATTGAAGTTAGGCATGCAGTCACACGTTGCATGTAGTTGGCATCGTGCCATGCCTAGTCAATGAGAAAGCTACCATTGCTAGCTCTGGCTACCTGATACAATGAATTCATCGGGGATGGAGATGCCTTCTCAGCTGACAATGATCATTTTATTGGATTCAACTTTCAGTAGGACAGACGGCAGATTAGCGTACTCTGATTGCGCATGCGCACCAAGAAATTCCTAACTCGGCTAGGCACGAAGTTATCCAGGAATCAAAATTTTAAAAAACATTACTTCTTACCCGTAGAAGCCCTTTTCTGTCCTAGAGTTTACTGCACAGGTAGATACTGCGGTAACAGACACGAGCAGGCTACCGTACAGTAGGCCTTCGCTGCGCACGCACACCATTCTGCAAATCCAGTTACTGTCTATTCCCCGTAAGTGTGAACTCGGAAGTGAGTAATGAAGTAGAGGTCACACCAGGTGTGCTCATTAGAGCACTAAGAGCTGCTCCAGTTGGACCATGTTACACCAATTATCCTAGATGGTTCCAGTTGCTGATCGGTTGGTCTTACAAGATAATTGGATAATAACCATTGCTTCACCCATTTGTCGTTGCTATGCACAAATAGTATTTTTTCATTTCTTTTGTAGGAAGGGCTTATATAATTTGATAAACAGAAATGCCAGACCTAGCGGTTTTTAACGATATCGAGATCATCGCGAAAGTCCAAAAAGCAGCGGAGATATTGAAGATTTTCAAAGTTCACACTTATGGGAACAGACAGGGAGTCCTGGAAGCCACGATAGTGCACGAGGTTGACCAGAAAGACGTAATGTGCCCGGAGAGATGTATCTTGCATTGCCTAGACAAAACAGGTGTGCTGTACATAGCCTCGACCAAGCTCGTTGCCCTTTTGGCTTTCCCGGATATTCAATCCTCAACGTAGCGAGGAGGATTGATATGAATGTAGCCGCGTTGGGGAATTGAATATCCGGGAAAGCCAAAAGGCCAGCGAACCTTGTCACGAGGCAAGCTGCGGGGATATTTGATATTAATGGTTTATTTTTAAATATGAATTTGAACGTAGCGAGGTATGTACACCAATTGTGGTCTGAGCTGCTTTGATTTCACTCATTTAGCGCAAGAAAAAATGGTTGTCAGTTGCTTATGCACATAATCGTGAGTCGCTGTCCCGCTCGTATGCCGGACCGCAATGTTTATAATAACGTCATGTGATCGCTTGTCTGCACGTAGACTGTAGAATATTCTAGATACACAACACAATCGCTCTGCTGTGTAGTACAAACACTAACCTAACGCACCACGTAAATTCATTGAACGTGTACGTGTACAGCGAGACGATCATACGGGATATTGCTACGTGTTTAGCTTTACGTAATTGCGCGACGCGACGGTTAGTTGAAGACAGGTGGCAAATGTCGAGTTCTCTCGAATAGAATTTGTTACCTGAGCTAATTAATGTCTAGATACGCATGCGCAATGAAATCGTATAGTAGCCTGTTCGTGTCTTCTGCTTAGGTGCGCATGCGTAGAGAAAGCTTAAACTGTGGTCGCCTTTTTGCACATGCGCAGTAGAGGTATACGTTAATTTGCCTCGTGTATTTGCCCTACTAAACTTTTATTTCAAAAAATTATGTTCCGTTAATTGCCTTCAAACCTCCCGGTTCCCTATCGTACGTACAGTAGAGTAGGAGCTTGCTACACGAGACTCTAACTCTTGATTTGTATTGGCTGATTTCGTTTATAGCTTATGCGTTCGCCGAGTTAATCGACAATGCACTGACGGCGACTGCAAAGAACGAGGGAGAGAGGAACATTGATCTTTACTTGGTAAGTCGTGAATAGCAGTTGAAACTAGGAAACAAACGATAAATATTAATGGAACACAAGTTACACAACGACTAGGACCACAGTAGGTGTGTAATAGTTACTACGTTGTGGAAGCAAGGTGACAAAACGGAAAGCGACAATGTGATTGGATGGAGTTATATTCACAGCTGACCGCATCCACTTCTGGGGTAGTTGTATTTGGCCTCGCGAGCCCAGCAACCTGCTGAGTCTTTGTGGCGCTTGTTGAGCTTTTTAAAATTTTAGTTAGTGGCTGCCATTTGTGTGTTCGTGGACGTCGAGCTATGGAACGAACACTAATAGATTTTACTAATATCGTTCGAGGTCTGCTCTATCCCAACACTTGACTAATATTATACCTGTAGCCTCGCGTGTTGATTGCACTCCCGGATAAGCTGCCATTACTCATCCGGGACTGCAATCAGCACTGCGAGGCTATAGTAGATTGAAGCTTTGCACTTTCAATATAGTGGTAGCCACGTTAGCCCCAGAAATGTTAGACAGAGCGAATTTGGCGCTAGTACAGTATACAGAGTTGTGCTTGACAAAACTTTGTTTAGACTCAGTCATTCGTCATTCCCGGATGGTCAATCCTCGACTGGGCCGGAACCGGTTAGGCTCGAGTGTCCAGCCGGTCATCTCCCCCCGCTAATGCTGCAATTAGGCAAAGTCGACGCTGCGCGGCGGTAGCCAATGGGTTTGGCGACGACGACAAACGCACGTTCTGTCGCGCGAAATCGTCGGCTAAAAGTTCGATGCGGGGGCGTAGGCTTGAGTCGGGACTTTCGGCTACGAGAATGTTGCTTCGCGATTGGACGATTTGCTGCGTACCCACTTGCGTGATGAAGTTGATTGAATACATGTCGTTTCGTTTCCACTTTGCACGCTTGTCGTAAGTCACGTGATTTTACTAATCGAGCACTACTCGTTGATTCCAACTACTAATTCTTAATTTTGAAATTTTGGCGCATACCTTTGTAACTTAGCCGCAAGTTTTAATAATTATATGGCTCGATGACGCTTGTTTGTCGTTTGCATCGTGTTTGATAGTACTTGGAGGACTCACCTGTCATCTGTGTCTTTGACAATGGGCGTGGCATGACATCTCGTCAGCTCAACCATTGGGCCATCTATCGTTTGTCTAAGTTTCTACGGAATAAAGGAAGGTATTAGATATGTAGTACACTACACAATGTATCTAGTATTGCTGGTTAGAATTGTAAGTTATTGTGGATATGTTTATTAGCGATTTGAATGAATCGTTTGTGCAACAGAAGACGCCTCGATCATTGAACAGTGACATCTCTTACTTTGGAGTGGGAGGGAAGCAAGCTATCTTTTTTATTGGAACGTCATGCAGAGTAAGTCAATGTTTACTATTGAAGGCGTTTTTCAACGTTAGGTTACACCATAACACGCGCGCTAACAGGTACTAGTCGTTTTTACTATGGGAATGTATATAAGCATGACACGCTTATCCAGTCAGTTTTGTAGATTGTAGGAATGGGTGCACAGGGTGTGCGTGTGGTGTGTGGACTGACAATACAACGTTTGATATTTTAATTTTCCATTTTTAGATGGTCTCAAAGACTCGTCATTGTGGTGATGTTCACGAATTGAGTATGTCGAAGGAAGAATTTGAGGTCAAGGAGAAGGAGAGAAAATCAGTGTTTTCAGGACGCATTAGAAACAGAAGGGTATGTAGCAAACATCTGATGTCTTTCATATAGATAGATACAGCAACGCTACTGTTGTTTGTTGTGTGTTATTGTCACATGATTAAGTACACAGGGCAGGTAACGCGCGCACGCACTTGCGTGCTTGTTAAGAACAGAGGGTTTGCTATCAGCGCGAAAGACTGACTGACTGATAACTGACATGTGTATTGATATTGATTGCAATGACTGCGTCAGAAATGAGAGTATCAATCATATTTCAGTTGTATTATTGTCTTAATTAATTAATTATTAAGTTTGTGCCGTAGCCTGGAGATGCCAGTCACCTACAGACAGGCGGTAACGAAATTCTGAAAAAGCTAATCGAAGACGAAGAGGTGAATAGAGAACAATTTACAGCAGTCTTCATCAGCGAAATTGCGGAGAAGAACGTTCAGTATCTTACCAAGAATTTTGCGACTTGGAGCAGACAGCTCGCGTAAGAATGTATTGGTTTACTAGCCTCGTACCAGATCCTCTTCTCGCGCTATTCTGGGCACGACAGCACGAGGTGAGGGTCTGGTACGAGGCTAATGGGTTACATGTGATACGTTGTATTTGGACTATAGACAACTTTACCACAATATGTTTGCCTAGTTTTAACTTTATATCTCAAAGTCACGCATTTAGTTTTCGCGCGGAAAATTTTGAAGGCCATCTTTCATGTTGTTTGTAATTTGTTGCAGTCAGACAAATTGCTGGCTTTTTGTGACGAGACACGTGTATACGGCCATACATATTATGGAATGGAATAAAAAGTTAGATGCTAATACGCCAGTCGTTTCCTTTTTTTGTAGAAAAACGCCAATACAGGCATAGGCTCGAGTGTCCAGCCGGTCATCTCCCGTCTGCTAGGGAATTCCCCAAGATTGGAACTACATCTACTTATGTGCTCAGCTAGACTACAAGTAACCTTTGTTTGCAATTTCAGTTTTCCGGCTTTAATAGCAACACATCAACAACTGTCATTGAAATTGGCTATTTTGATCAGGATATTTGATTGCTATTCTCATGAGACTCTTCAAGCTTTCTCCGTCAGACGATTCCAAAGTCTTGTCTGATATGGGATAGCCTTAGTACTTCAGACTCCTTTCTGCACGTGATGGGAGAGGAGAGTCACGTGCAGAACACAGTCTGGAATACTGAGGCTAGATATTGCAAGACTAGCCGCGTCCTCAGACTCTCTCGCGCTAGTCTTGGCACCAGACAAGACTAGCGCGAGAGAGTCTGTGGACGAGGCTATTGGAAGACATGGTGATAGACCCAGTTAATATCAATACGAAGAGAGGGCGTTGCCTTACCATTTTCAAAAATTCTCTACCAATCTGAAATTTTTGTATAAGCCTGCCTGTCGTCTGCATGCTCGTTTGTGGCAGACGTTAATGATTGGCGACCCATAGCATTAACCTTGATGGTCGCTGGAGACTTTAAAATTGTCTTGCGTTGTCTAGTCTTAGTGGATTGTAAGAGTAGTCTGTATAGTGTAGTAATAGATATTAATTTTGTGTACGTTAGATGCTAGTGCTGGATATACGTTTGTTTTGCAGTCATATTTACCACTACTATCTTCACGGATTGCACGGAAACGTCGCAGACAAACAGGAAAGACCGCCGACTTCTTTCAAGCAGATCAACATCACTGTAAGTGCAAACAGTACAGCAGCAAAGTGCGTGTATTTGGCATAGAAGCCAGCAAGTTGTTCAACTTGTTTTTCAATGATTTTGAGACACTCAGTGCATATGTATGTATATATATATATATACATACATATATATGTCACGTGATTTTATAGATTCATATGAAAGCTGGTAAAGACAAGACGATGTTGCCTCTTCGTCTAGTCGAAGACGACATGCAAACGCGATACATTCGTTCTGCGAAATCGACGTTTGAATTCAAAGTGGACGTGCAGGGCGTTGGAGAAGTGGAAGGTGTGCTAAGATACCATCCTTTTGAGTATGATCACGAGACGTATCCCGTATCTTTGGACGCTGAAGAGGGTGAGAAATAGATCGCATTTATTCGAATGGCTTTTTTGTATTGAAGCCGCTGCGTTTATTTTGACGCATGCGTGCTTGAATGATTAGTCAAAATTGTCGCTTTCTTCAAACTTTAAAAATTATATTACTGAATTATAATACCGATTTTTTTCTGTAGAATTTTCGGACATTGAAGATGTTGAGGATGCCGTCCAGCCGTCGAGAAAAGCGCGAGGAAATAGTGCGATGTTCGAATGCTTCTGGAACGGTAGACTCATTCCCTACACAACAATCGACGGGTTAGGAACATCTAGTATATATAAAGCTCAAATTGTCTGTGTGTGGGTGTGGGTGTGGGTGTGGTGTTGTAGCTCAATTGGTTAGAGAGTGCATTTGGATGTCACAGTGATGGCGAGCTATGGCATATTTCTTTAAGCAAGAAACTTACAATTGCTTCTCTCGACTCAGGAGTATAAATGAGTACCTGGTCATTGACTGGGGTGGACATGACCGCTGTCTTGGCAGTAACATCATGCAGCAGACGGGTACTTGTGGGCCTTGGTGTCCAGTCCCAAAGCTGCGCCATAGTTAGTGTCCCTGGATGACTCTGGCCAAGCTCTAGGTGGATTGTAGCGCTGGCCCTAAGCCCCCACGTAGCGTATGGAGGCCCTGTCTCTAGAGGCAGGGGGCGCTATCTCCGCAACTGACCTTAAGGTTGACGTCATTCACGAATGATGTGGAGGGCTTGACATTTGTCCATTTTGTCCATTTGTGTGTGTGTGTGTGTGTGTGTGTGTGTGTGTGTGTGTGTGTGTGTGTGTGTGTGTGTGTGTGTGTTCCGTCAGATCCCTACAGTATGGGATACATACATACATACATACATTTCATATATATATATATATATATATATATATATATATATATATAATTTGATAATTTTTTTGCATGACTATTTTAATACAAAAAGTCTATTTGTGTTGTAAGTATAAGCTATCATATGCTAATCATATGATAAATGGTCACGTGACGTTTACAAGTAAGAATGCCATATTAATCGGAAGTAACTAATTGCACACTTACTGTGCAATACTTCATATCCACTATCTCGCACGTCACGTGACTATGGGATAGACTATTGTGCGTGTGTGGGATGACACTTATTAACCTTAAGCGTAGCGAGGGTTATAGTAGTCGTCTCACCGGAAATAGCGCTCGACTCGACGGAAATACCAACTTGATGGGGAAACGACCATGTAAACAGCTTTGGAATGTATAGCGTACGTTCACTGGTACAGTGTAGCGCTCGTGTAATCTCGACATATGGTTGTTGGAGCTTGTCCGCCAGTCTAGGTAGAGTCACGCAGGACCTTCCAATTTGACTACTGATCATAAATTTCGAGTGTACCTTCAAAGCGCCCAAGTGATTTACGGTTTGATGATAAGGCTGGTGTCCTTTCTCAGCCATCTGTAGAAACAAGTGTTTAGTGTGACTCGGCCATCTGTTTAAAGGGACAGTCTCACGGAAAAACAACCTACGCTTAATTAAAATTTGTCTTGACGAGAGAATCCGAATGACGTTAGTTACGCGCCCCAATTTGCCTCCGTTGTTGAACTAAGATGATTGCTTTTCATAAGTAGTGTCTTTCACATGACGCAATGGGAAACGTTTACTGGTAAGTGGTACTTATGTATCCACACAAGCTAACGTACGTCTTTTAGTTTGTAGTCGTGTTCTTCTGCTTGCAATACATCCTACGTATACGCTAGTTCATTGCGTTGGGTTCATGGGATGGGCGTTTTCCGAACAAAGAGCGATAGCATAGCAGCTGATCTCATTTGTGGCACTCTGCTGATGCCTGCAAGTAGAGATGGAGCTCTCACCCTTATGTATTAGCCAGAAAGAGAAATCAGCGAGCGACGTAGTCAAGAATACAAACTGATGTCTGGTACACTTCCCACACCTACCACTAAACGCTTCTCATTAGTTTGGGCGGACGACACACATTTTGTTGACTTTGAAATCAGTGACGTCATTTATTGCAGAAAGCAATGATTTTAAGTTCAACAACGGAGGCAACTACAGACGTAATGCTAACGCCATTCAAATTCTCTCGTTAAGAGTTATTTTTGAAGCCTAGTGTTGTTTTTCCATGGGATTGCCCCTTTAATAAACAAGTTTTTGGATACTTGTGTCTAGTGAAGTGCACATGATGTTAATTAATTTGTGCTGCTTGCAAGTACAAAGTACATGTGCAGCAACTGTTTGGTGTTGATAACCTTAGGCGTTGTTGCCATTGGAGTAGTACGTACACCTGTGCCTCGTTATTGAGGCTAAAATCAATCATTGGTTGTTCTAGGAACACACGCCTATAGGTAAGTTTCTATCGTTTGGATGCACTTTGCTAATTCTACTGTACAACCAAAGTACCCCGGAAGTGGAAAGGGGTCAATTTCTCGTCGCCTAAGGTTCAGCACTGTTAGTGCTCCCTTTCATTTGTATATAGTAGTCGAGAAACAAATGTTATGAAATGCGTAATTGTCGAAAATGTTATTGATGTAGACCTCGTATAGTAACCGCATCTTTTTCCGAAGGTAGTTGGTGTGCATACGATTTTTGTACATGATTTAATGAATGTTACAAAACTGCATGCTCTATCTGAGGGACTGGATAACGGTATTCTGTAGGGTTTAAACTCGTTAGTGTTTCAAGTTAGTAATTTTTTCGGTTACGCCTGGTTTACAGTATGACGCTGACGCTGACGTTGACCACCGTAACGTGACGTAACGTAACGTAACCTTACGAGCGTTCTCTGTGAATCAGGTGACGGTATAGTCTCTTGCACAGCCCCTCTCCGCTCCTCGCGCGCGCGTTAAGAGGGGCTGTGCAAGAGACTAAACGACGATACTTTAGGATACGTTACGTTACGTTAAGATACGTTAAGATACGCTACGTTACGCTAGAATACGCTACGTTACGTTAGGATACACTGCGTTAGGATACGTTACGTTACGTTACGTTAGGATACGCTACGCTACGTTACGTTAGGTTACGCTACGTTACGTTACGTTAGTATACGCTACGTTACGTTACGTTGGAATAGGATTGTGTTCTATTTCGACGTAACAGAGCGGAACGTTTGACCACTATATATAGGGTCTGAGCAATTCAGCTCGTGATTTCTTTAACCAATCTTGCACTAACCAAGAGAGTGACGCGACCAAACGTCAGGGTACAGTACGCAAAATTAAGGGCTGGTTTACAGTCAAAGCCGAGCGTTAAGCCTGCATGGTTCACAATATGACGCTGACGCTCAGCTGAGCGTCACACTTCAAAGAGACCGCCTAGACGGAGGTGGCATTTTTTATGTTGAAGCCTGGTTTACAGTATGACGCTGATGACGCTCGCGAGAATGCTGGCGAAGACGCCGAGTAGGTATCAAAATGCTGACGTTGACGCTGCGCGATTGACATGAGTGTCAGCGACGAGCCACTACGCGCATGCTCATCATAATCGTATACCATGAATACAAAAGTCTGTGATTTGGTTTCATTTCATCTCGCACCAAGTTGTCGCGGAGACGCTTCCACATTTTTTAGCAGCCTGCTGCAGGGAGCCCGGTTTTCGATACGTTTTCCAAGCGTTTTTCTTGCTCTTCGCATCTACAAGCTACCGTGACTTGATCTGCCACAAGCAGCCGTACCTATACTTACACACATTCGGTAGGCTTCTCTTCCATAGTTTACTTCCGGTTATTTTACTCCCGGATCTAGTCTCTGATTTATCGACTAAAAGCCCGGTTCACAGTACGACGCTGGCACGACGCTAGGCGAGCGTCCACGACTCTGGAATAGAGAAAAGTTCTAATCGAGCGTCCTAGCCGGAAGTGACCCAGTGTCCAATGACATCACGTGCTCCGTTTGAACCAATCGAAAGTCAGTCACTGGACGTATCCGGGATATTTATTCGTACACATTGCAATTGATTCGTCGACAAAAGTTTTCATTGAATGTGTGTGGTTTTCCCTGTGTTTGGCGAGTTCAGTCAAAGGACTACAAGGTCATAAGGATGAAAGAAAACGCTTGATCGAGACTACGGCGCAGCAGCGCAACAAAAGCAAAACGTCGTCATCCATGTCTGTCACTTTTACATTGTACACAAGTTGTTACTTTACGACTGTCGCAGTATGTTCTTTGTGCGATGGACGCTCGTCAGACGCAATACTGTGAATGGTACAGCGCCAGCGTCGTCGCTGACGGTCGTGTGAGTGTTCTTGTCAGCGTCCAGGAGGCTCCCAGGGCGCTGTGCCAGCGTCGTACTGTGAACCGGACTAAAGGCAGGTGCTTCTGATAGACGCTGGAGCACTTCCGGTTTGGACGCTAGAGTTGAACTTGAATCAACTGTAGCCTCGGCGGCGCTGACGACGCTCGACGCGACGTGCGAGTGTTTACAATATGACGCCTGCCTGAGCGTCGTCGCCAGCGTCATATTGTAAACCTAGCTTTAGTCTTTAGGAGATATATTACGAAAACGTCGAAAAACGGACAGTCCTTAGAGAAATAAACGATGCTGTGGACAGTATGACTTCTTCATATGCGTATGTGACAGTCATACAATATTGCATATTTAATTGGTTTTTGTTTGGTATTATAGCTTGTAACTTACTTACACTTTTCTCGTTTTCAGTCGTAAACTGTATGTGCATTAAAGCCCTGTCCACACTTGCAACTGGATCGCACGGATTGTAATTAATCCAATTCACATGGGAGGTGGATTCGATCCACACCGGATCTCGATTCGTTGAATCCAATTAGAAATAGCGTGCATTGCCTTCACGTACGCTACGAGAGTAGTCGGAACAATTTGTCACATGAAAATTGTCATATGTCAAATCAAATTAGCGAGATATCTAATAAATGTGCAAGACCTTTTTCAGTGCATGGATCACAATCAATGCTATTATTACACATTTGTCTCAAATAGAGCTACGATCAACAATCACCAAACCCAGTGAAGTATAGAAGCATACAGAGAAGTGAAACGACATATAATTGCGCATTAATTTAGGTCAATTTCCAATTTGCAAATCTTCCAATTTTATTACCACAGACCAGTGCTTTTGGCAGTGTGTGATGCAGCGCACAACATGATTACTCGTCTCCACTAAAGCTATTGGATATGAAAATTCAGTGCTTGACTTTGATTTGTGTGAACTTAGTGTAGAGATGAACGGCAGTCAGCATCTAACCCTTTGACTAGATATCTTGCTAAATACAAGGAAGTTGGTTTGACATGTTACAAATTTGGTTTGACATATGACAAGTTTGATTTGACACATTGTCAATTGCAATTTGATTTCACAGATTACACACGTGATCTTAGTCTCGCGTAGCCAGACCCTTTTTGCCGCGTCAAGTATGACCCAGCGTATAGGGTTTGGCTGCGCGAGACTAACTTGATCTGACATACTACAAATTTGATCTGACGACCTGAGAAAAATAATTTATTTGTTATATTCAGGCTTGAGTTCTGTGAGCCATCTAAGCGGACGACAACGACGGCTCCTTTGGAATGCTATTCTAGGTGGCTGATTTATTCCTTAGAGGTATAGGTACATGCATGATTTGTTTTAAGTACATGGTTTGTGTACTAGGATATCTGGTTGTCTCTTTACTAACGACGCCTTTCAAGTCAGCACCAACAAACTGACGTTCATCGATCTGCCAGTGAAGTTAAAGGAAAAGAGCAATACTATTATCTACTCGGTTGTGACGAGTGTAAGTTGTGAAGAATGATGTGGTGATATGTGTTTTACTTTTAATAAGTATTCGATTTTCATGTTAATTGATTTTACATTTCGTTGTTATTAATTGATCAATAACTACAGATGTAGGTGTTTAACTTATCGACAAATGAGTGTGCGTGTTTGCATATGTGTGTGTGTGTGTGTGTGTGTGTGTGTGTGTGTGTGTGTGTGTGTGTGTGTGTCTGTGTCTGTGTCTCTGTGTGTGTGTGTGTGTGTGTGTGTGTGTGTGTGTGTGTGTGTGTGTGTGTGTGTGTGTGTCTGTGTGTGTGTGTCTGTCTGTCTGTGTGTGTGTGTGTGTGTGTGTGTGTGTGTGTGTGTGTGTGTGTGTGTGTGTACGTACGTACGTGTATGTTTGTCTGTGTGTGTGTGTGTGTATGTGCGTGTACATGTGTGTACGCGTGTGTGTGTGCATCATGTTGCGCATGCGTGCTTACGTGTCGTTTCTTGTCTGCATATGTGTTTTTCTCAATTTTTGTTTACATGTTTGTCTGTGCAAATCTCTGCTAGTCGAGTGAGTCATGTGACTCTTTTTGCTTGCCTGTTGTCTGTCCATTGCTTGTGTTGTTGCCACTGTGATGTGTGTACTTTCAAGTTTGTGTTGGTTCACAGTCTGTTTGATGTGAAGGATGGTCGTTCGATTCGTGACATTAGGAAGCACTTTCAGCATTGGCTACGCGATTGTCATGAGAAATTCGACAAGGAGGTGCATTTTATCGAGCAGACAGGATCAGATCGGAGGCGGGAAAACGTGGAAAGCAAGCGTCGTCAGCATCCATGGTGCGTGTATCAAAGGATCGAGCTCGATGGCAAGACCTATCAGTCAGGAGATGTGGTGAGTTGTGTAGGCAAGGGTAGTATGACTTGACAACAAAATGGTTGTTGTCTCTAGGTAGTCTAAATCATTGGTTATTCGTGGGGCTATCTTTTGAAATATATATTGGTCAAAATTATAGGGACTCCTGGCATTTTGTGTGTGAAACTTTGGCACTGAATTTTTCTCTAGCAAAGCCAAATGTTTTGAATTTCTTTTTTCTTGGATTGGGTCATGTAACATAGCTTGAGTTCATGATTGCAGCTGTACTGACTACCTACTGCGCATCTAGTTTGCTTTAATTAAAGAAGGAAGACGGCTATTTTTCTTTCTTGTCTTTATACACGTTCATCGCTCTTGGACGCTCATTTTTGGCATGCAATCTAAGAATGCTCTGTAGTAGACAGTGAAAGCACTTTTGTGGGTCCTCTTATCAACGTTATGGAAAAAAGGCGAATCATCTGTTTTTACGTATGGATTTCGCGCATGTCAGCACAACTTGAATTGCTTTGCCATTTTAAGCAATAAGCAAACTTCAACGTATTCAAAAAACCATGTGATACCGTACTAATTAATTACAAAGCAATCCTACTAAGACAAAAACTAAAAAGTTACAGCGACAAAAGAACACCGACATGCCACTTCCGGACCACGTTTTACGTCACAAACCTCAAACTGCTACCGCTAAATTCGTAGCTGCACTAAAGCCGCTGCCCTTGAGACCTCCAAACTCATGTGATAAGTTAGCCTGAACGTTCAGCTGCACGCAGTTGCAGAGTCTTGTTCCGTGCGATATTTGACGAGTTGCAGCCATGCTTCGAGGCAAACAGTTGAGTCCGAAAACTTGAGGGAAAATTGAAGCCCTTCACTCAGTTGGCCACTCTGTGCGTCAGATTGCAGCTTTTGTCCGCCGCTTCAGGAATTCCGTTCATCAGTGCCTTCAACGGCTTTCCCATGGCAGCAGCGATTATGAAAAACGATCTGGACGTGGGAAGGCAACAACAATCCGGGAAGATCATCGACTGAAGAGAATGGCACTGCAGAACCGCAGAGCACCATCACGACTGCTCTCGCATCAGCTGACTGAAGAAACCGGCAAGCAGGTATCAGATAGAACAGTCTGTCGTCGTCTCAGTGAGACAGGAGTGAACGCTCGGAGGCCTAGAAAAAACCACTGCTAACAGAAAACAATCGGCGTTTGCGACTGGGATGGGCAACCACTCTCACACGGTGGTCTTTGCATGACTGGAAATCTGTTCTTTTTACAGATGAGTCAAAAGTCAGCATAGGAAACGATTGTGCTCTGTACGTTTGGCGTCGCAAAGGTGAGGAATTTCTCCCTAAATGTTGTGACCGTACGGTCCAGCACGCGGCTAGTGTGATGGTGTGGGGTCTCTGGTGAAACTGGAAGGTCGTTTGGACAGCACGGCGTACCAACAGGTTCTGGAGGAGCACATGCACTGATACGAACGACTTAGTCCTCCAGCAGGACAACCCGCCAATCCACACCTCTCGGTCAACAAGACAATGGCTACACCAGCATGACGTCACACTGTTGGACTGGCCGCCAAAATCGCCTGATGCGAATCCAATTGAGAACTTGTGGCATGAAATCAAAACTGCTGCCAACCGTCGTCCAACCAAGAACTGCAGCTGAGCTCTGGAATGCTTTACAGGAGGCGTGGCAGCAGTCGCGCGTTTCCGGACGCAAGTGTTCTGCGACGTCTGGACGCAACCAGGAGGGCGAGAGGCGGGAACACTTGTTACTGAGGAACTGGTGAAGGGCTTCAAATTTTCTTTGCTTTATTAAAACCGGCTTTTTTTATAAGCCACTAGACAAAATCAGAGAGAGTCTAACCTACCATGCTTTCGCAATCATGACATCATACACTTTTAGCTCTCGTTTTCCGCAATAGGAAACGTAAAGAAAACTATTTGGGATCTACAGTATTCTGAAGAAACCTAACAATCAACACGGTAACTATTAAGTTCTTAGGAATGTTGATAGTTGGTAAATTGTGACCTAATTATTGTGTTACTATATACCCACAGCGGGGTGTCCCTATAATTATTTTGTTCATGTCGGTATATATATATATATATATATATATATATATATATATATATATATATATTGAGCTTTATATATTAGATATATATCAAACAGTTATCTGTCATACTGAATTAGCAGCTGACATGATCTGAAATCACTTTAATTGAAGCATTACTTAGCATTATAATAGTCAAAACAAATATATAGAAATAATATCCAAATACACATATAGCAAACTGATAGGGATTAGAAGAATCTCCTACCTGACATGTTCACGAGATTCATAGGATTTCTCGTAGGACTCGTGCACAGCACTGTACCACAGGCATGGAATCTGCAGTACATTTATATCAATACACTTTACACTGAGACAGTGAGATAGCCTCGGTACTCCTCAAGTGGGAGGAGAAAAGAATAACTACTGAGGCTAACAGTAAGAAGGACTGGAAGACAATATCATGCAGTAGTGCACGTAGATAGAAAGGCAGAAGCATGAGTATGGTGCATAGATAAATACAAACGAGAGAACCAGTCAAACTAGATTGCCAACTCTATTGTTTCAGGTGAAAACGTGTCGGACTAATCCCTTAGTTTGTGGGCGTGTGGTAAACTTTTGGCTCTACGGACGCCATGATGGCGACACGTTTGCCAACACGGGCGAGATGGAAATACATCAAGAGCCAACGATGCTCTACACCACTGCAAAGTTTTATCCTCTAACCAAACTCGACAGACAAACTTCGGAGGAAGAAATATTAGAGATCATCAAGGAAGAGCAATTGAAGTCAGTATTAGAAAATTATCTACATGTATAGAGATACAAGTTAACTTTAGTCTTAATAATTAATTATTAAAATTAATTAATTAAAATTAATTAGTTAATTAATACATATATTTATGTGTGATTAGGTTACCTAAAGTGCTCGAAGTCAGCTTTCCTGAGAACAATGAAGTGAAGGAGAAGGGAAAGGTTGTTTGTGGGAAACCGGTTGGTCCAGTGCAGGTTCAGATTCTGAATGGGAAGGGAGAGACAATTGGTCGACTGGCCGGCACTGTGGGAAGGAAACTTGGTGTCGAGCAGACGGTGACATGTGGAGAGAAAGAGATCTGTAGACATGTTGGAGAGTACAGTTCAAAGTGGTTCTACTGGTTTAGGATGATAAGTTAGTTGTGTTGCATTTATTTATTTATTTGTTTGTTTGTGTGTGTGTGTGTGTCTGTCTGTCTGTATATTTATGTATCTGTCTGTCAATCTGTCTGTCTATCTGTTTATGTGTCTGTCTGTCTGTGTCTCTATGTATGTTTGTTTATTTGTCCGTCTGAACGTGTGTGTGTGTGTGTGTGTGTGTGTGTGTGTGTGTGTGTGTGTGTGTGTGTGTGTGTGTGTGTGTGTGTGTGTGTGTGTGTGTGTGTGTGTGTGTGTGTGTGGTGTGTGTGTGTGTGTGTGTGTGTGTGTGTGTGTGTGTGTATGTGTGTCTATCTGTCTCTGTCCGTCCGTCTGTCTGTCCATCTGTCTGTCTGTCTGTCTGTCTATTTGTCCGTCTTTCTGTCTGTCTATTTGTCCGTCTTTCTGTCTGTCTGTCTGTCTGTTTGTCTGTCTGTTTTTCTGTTAGTTTGTCTGTCTGTGTCACTGTCTGTGTGTCTAGTTATCTGTCTGTCCATTCATCTGTTTGCAAACATGAAAAAGACATTTTAACATATCAATATGAAATTTCCATGTCAAAAAATATTGTGATTGCATGACAAAGGTGCCTTTTATGTTTACCAATTTGTTATGTCTACGCCAGGCGAGCTAAAGCATCTCGGTTCTCATACGATGAAATTACAGGCAGTTGTATTGGACGGTGACAAGCAACAACAGAGTCTTCAACTGCCGTCGTCGACCATCAATTTCGTAGTAACTGGTATGTCTGTTGGATTCTTTCTTTGTGAGCGTTTGAGTAAAAATAATTTAAAAACGAACCAGAAATAAGGTCTTTTGTAAATGATAGAAAATATTTTCGCAAATAGCATGTAGTACTAGCATCATGTTAGTCCTCAGACTCACGTGAGCTAGGTAGTGTCCGATTCCCGTATTGCACTTTCACCCACCCTAATACGGGAACTGGACACTGTCCAGCTCACGTGAGTCTGGGGATGAGGCTATTATTAAAGGTGCATAAATTTAAAAAGGTTTTGCAACTGTTGTTGTTGTTGTCGTCAGAGGCACCCGCAACGAGTTTTAAAATTGTGCCACTTGAAGAGCCATACAAAGTCGGAGAACCATTTCAGGTATATTGGCATGCACAAATAGATTTAATTAAACATAAACTTGAACTGAAAAATATAATACTTAGTATACTGTATTTTTCGATTAAACGCCGCATTTTATCTGTTGCTCGAAGTTTGAAGGAAAAATCGTACGACTTCGGTACGCGAGGCACGTTTCTTCAGACTACCCGGATACTGTTCCACCACATGATATGACGTCTCAAAGTGTGAAATGCTTGCCTGTATGCAAGCGTTCTTGTCTTGAATAGGTGTCAAACTTACAGCGTGTACACGTACACACTTCTAAAGCACGGACAGAGAGCCTTTAGCAAATAAAATAGACGCCGCTTTCGTTTAAACACTGCAGCTGCCTAGTCTTGCTGACCACGCCCTTGTCGCGGTAACCACGCCGTTTTAGTTGAACATAAACGTCGCAGCGTCTAAGCGAAGACATTGATACTTACAAATAAAATTTAATATAAAAAACTAAAAAATAATGTTTAAACCACGCCTATTCTTTGTAAACAGGCTGTACAAATCCACAAGATCACTAGGTGGTGGTTGTGGTGGTGGTGGTGTGAAGTGGGGGTGAAGTGGGAGTGGGATAGAAGTGGGAGTGGGATAGAAGTGGGAGTGGGATAGAAGTGGGAGTGGGATAGAAGTGGGGTGGATGGGGGTGGAATAGAAGTGGGGTGTATGGGGGTGGAATAGAAGTGGAGGTGGAATAGAAGTGGAGGTGGGATAGAAGTGGGGTGGGTAGAAGTGGAGGTGGGTAGGAGTGGAGGTGGGTAGGAGTGGGGGTGGGTAGGAGTGGGGGTGGGTAGGAGTGGGGGTGGGTAGAAGTGGAGGTGGTAGAAGTGGGGGTGGTAGAAGTGGGGGTGGTAGAAGTGGGGGTGGGTAGAAGTGGGGGTGGGTAGAAGTGGGGTTGGGTAGAAGTGGGGGTGGGTAGAAGTGGGGTTGGGTAGAAGTGGGGGTGGGTAGAAGTGGGGGTGGGTAGAAGTGGGGTGGGTAGAAGTGGGGGTGGGTAGAAGTGGGGTGGTAGAAGTGGGGGTGGGTAGAAGTGGGGGTGGGTAGAAGTGGGGGTGGGTAGAAGTGGGGGTGGGTAGAAGTGGGGGTGGGTAGAAGTGGGGGTGGGTAGAAGTGGGGGTGGGTAGAAGTGGGGGTGGTTAGAAGTGGGGGTGGTTAGAAGTGGGGAGGGTTAGAAGTGGGGAGGGTTAGAAGTGGGGAGGGTTAGAAGTGGGGAGGGTTAGAAGTGGGGAGGGTTAGAAGTGGGGAGGGTTAGAAGTGGGGAGGGTTAGAAGTGGGGAGGGTTAGAAGTGGGGAGGGTTAGAAGTGGGGAGGGTTAGAAGTGGGGAGGGTTAGAAGTGGGGAGGGTTAGAAGTGGGGAGGGTTAGAAGTGGGGGACGGATAGAAGTGGGGGACGGATAGAAGTGGGGACGGATAGAAGAGGGGGTGGGGTAGAAGAGGGGTGTGGTAGAAGAGGGGGGATAGAAGTGGGGTTGGATAGAAGTGGGGTTGGATAGAAATGGGGTTGGATAGAAGAGGGGTGGAATAGAAGAGGGGTGGGATAGAAGAGGGGTGTGGGATAGAAGAGGGGTGTGGGATAGAAGAGGGGTGGGATAGTGGGGTGTGGGATGACAGTGGGGTGAGGCAAGAGTGGGGGTGGGATGAGGCAAGAGTGGGGGTGGGATGAGGCAAGAGTGGGGGTGGGATGACAGTGAGTTAAGGCGACAGTGGGGGTGAGGCGACAGTGGGGGTGAGGCGACAGTGGGGGTGAGGCGACAGTGGGGGTGAGGCGACAGTGGGGGTGAGGCGACAGTGGGGGTGGGGCGACAGTGGGGGTGGGGCGACAGTGGGGGTGGGGCGACAGTGGGGGTGGGGCGACAGTGGGGGTGGGGCGACAGTGGGGGTGGGGCGACAGCCGGGGTGGGGCGACAGCCGGGGTGGGGCGACAGCCGGGGTGGGGCGAGAGCGGGGTGGGGCGACAGCGGGGTGAGGCGAGAGCGGGGGTGAGGCGAGAGCGGGGGTGAGGCGAGAGCGGGGGTGAGGCGAGAGCGGGGGTGAGGCGAGAGCGGGGGTGAGGCGAGAGCGGGGGTGAGGCGAGAGCGGGGGTGAGGCGAGAGCGGGGGTGAGGCGAGAGCGGGGGTGAGGCGAGAGCGGGGGTGAGGCGAGAGCGGGGGTGAGGCGAGAGCGGGGGTGAGGCGAGAGCGGGGGTGAGGAGAGAGCTGGGGTGAGGAGAGAGCTGGGGTGGGTGATGGAAAGGAGTGGAAGGGAATGGAAGGGAGTGGAAGTAAAGTGGGAGTGGGGTAAAATGTGTTTGTGTGTGTGTGTGTGTGTGTGTGTGAGTGGGGGTAAGGAGAGAGAGCGGGTAAGGAGAGAGAGCGGGGTGAGGAGAGAGCGGGGGTGAGGAGAGAGCGGGGGTGAGGAGAGAGCGGGGGTGAGGAGAGAGCGGGGGTGAGGCGAGAGCAGGGTGAGGCGAGAGCGGGGTGAGGAGAGAGCGGGGGTGAGGAGAGAGCGGGGGTGAGGCGAGAGCGGGGGTGAGGCGAGAGCGGGGGTGAGGCGAGAGCGGGGGTGAGGCGAGAGCGGGGGTGACGTGAGAGCGGGGGTGACGTGAGAGCGGGGGTGATGCGAGAGCGGGGGTGATGCGAGAGCGGGGTGAGGAGAGAGTGGGGGTGGAAGGGAGTGGAAGTAAAGTGGGAGTGGGGTAAATGTGTGAGGAGGAGTGGGGTGGAAGGGAGTGGAAGTAAAGTGGGAGTGGGGTAAAATGTGTGTGGAGAGAGTGGGGTAAAATGTGTGTGGAGAGAGTGGGGGTGGGAGGGAGTGGAAGTAAAGTGGGAGTGGGGTAAAATGTGTGTGGAGAGAGTGGGGTGGAAGGGAGTGGAAGTGTAGTGGGAGTGGGGTAAAATGTGTGTGTGTGTGGGGTGTGTGTGTTTGTGGGTGTGTGGGTGTGTGTGTGTGTTGGGATGTATGTGGGGGTGGTGTGTGTTGGGATGTATGTTGGGATGTATGTGGGGGTGGTGTGTGTCTGTGTATGTGAGTATATTGTATGTCTGATATTTTAGGTCCAACTCGAACTCTTTGACAAGTTCAACAATCGAGCTCGCTTACCTCCTGGATCAGAACCCCAACTATCTGCTGCCGGTGTTAGTTTTTCTGTCAAAGATGGTGTAACTAAAGGCAACGTAGTGACAATCCGTGGAGTAGTAGCAACTGCCAAAGTCAACAACACCTCAGGACAGGTTAGTGCACCATTCAAACAAAAACAACAATAAGTAAAGCATTTGTATGACACGCTGATTTCCTCATCTAGACATTCAAACTGAAAGTGTCTGTCGCTACTATACAATCTGAATATCTCGAGACGAAATTAAGATTGATACCAGGTCATTTATTATTACTATCAACTTAAATAATTATATTATTGCTTACGTGTGCATGCGTGTGTGACTCTGTGTGTGTGTGTGTGTGTGTGCGTGCGTGCATGCGTGCGTGCGTGCGTGTGTGTGTGTGTGAGAGAGATTGCTTAACATTTGTAGGAAATCCACACGTGCTCGAATGTGTTTCTGCTGGTCCCTTTTTGGTCGAGAATTACAAATCTCTTCAGATGACCGTTCACGTCAAGGACTGCAGTGGAAACTTTATAACAGATTCACAAGTCAAGCTTGTATGCAAGGTATTGTTTGACTTTTTGCCTGTTTGTTAGTTTTTCAGTTTGTATATGTGGGATTTTAGCTGTCTGGAGCTGATTCGTTGCCAACGTACTATGCAGATTGCTCTAATGGAGTAGCTACATTTTCTGGTGAAAGCATTATGATCAAGAGACAGTTCACTGGTAGAAGATCGACTTGTGGACTGCAAGCAAAGATATCAGTAATGGTGAGTAGATAAGTATGGTAGTAGTTGCTGTGTTATTTGTGATGGTCCATTTACTTGCTTTGTTGTGTCATCCTGTAATCTACATTGATGTGCACATGGCGGCCCTTCATGCTGCTCTGTCTGTTTGATGCTGCTCTTGCCTTTGTTTTGCTTGTTGTCTATCTATTTAATGGTTTTGTTCTTGCTCACTTGTCAGTTTGCCTGTCTCTCTGTCTCTCTGTCTGTCTGTTTGTCTGGCTCTCTGTCTGTCTGTCTGTCTGTTTGTCTGTCCTATTGTCTGGTGTCTGTCTGTCTGTCTGTTTGTCTGTCTATCAGTCTGTCTGGTTGTCTGTCTTTTTGTTTGTCTGTTTGTCTGTTTGTCTGTATGTCTCTCTGTCTGTTTGTTTGTCCAGCCATCTCTCTGTGTGTTTTGTTGTCTTTTTTCTGTCTGTTTGTTGGTTTGGCTGTCTGTCTGTCTGGTTGTCTGGCTGTCTGTCTGTCTGTCTGTCTGTTTTTCTGTTTGTCTGTCTGTTTTTCTGTCTGTGTCTCTGTCTGTCCATCCTGATCCATCCGTCCATCTCTCTCTGTTTGTCTGTCTGTTTGTCTGTCTGTCTGTCTGTCTGTTCATCCGTCCATCTATCTGTCTCTTTGTAGTTGAAAATATTGCGTAGAGTATACTTGACTTGCTGTTTAATCCCTTTACGATCTTGTTTAGGGAAATGACAAAATCCCTGCTATTGAAACAAAAGTCATAGTACAGCCACGCTCATCTCCATCTAAGATAATTATTTATCACAAAGCTGTCGGGTCAGCAGCAAAGAAACAGTTGCTTCCTGAACAAGACATTTCAGCTCCCGTCGGATCGACCGTCACAGGACTCTGTAAGTTGTCATATGACAGGGGCAACTCAAGCTAGTGATACGTAGCCTCTCAATTGCAGTGTTTGTCTTGCAGCATTTGCTGTTTTCGATGAGGCAAATAGGGAAGTAAATATCAACGACTTTGCATCTAATGTTAAGGTTAGTGTTTGGTTCTTGTGGGTGTTTCTGAATTGTTGACATTGGCTGTTGTGCAGGTGAATTGGACAAACAAGTTGAACACGGAGTCTGTCATGTCTGGTCTATTACCCGGCATACCGGTATGTTTAATGGATAGAATTTATACTTGCATGGTAATCAGTGTGCTCGTTATGTATTAGTTCAGTATTTGCTGTTTGAGTAGGTTCCGTCGGTCGTCTCGGAGATGAAATATTGCGAAGTCAGTCTGAGTGGAATGGGCATCGAGAGCAGTTTCCAAATCAAGTGCGTGTTTGGTTTGTCTGTCAGTGTTCAGACAGCATGATATGAAAACAGAGTAGCAGTAGGGTTGGTATGTCATACAAAGAAAATAATGCAACTTGTCGGCTTTCACAAATTTGCTATTTAATATAGTACATTTCCAAACTTTTATTTGTGAGTGAACAAAACGAGCAAGTTTTCTCTAATGCGTCATAGGGGTCATACACAGAGTGTACGTCCTTCCCTGTATCACCACCCCTACCCGTTGAGGAAATCGTTTAGGAACTTATAAATTCGAATAATTTTTGCTAGTTGTGTAGAAGGTAAATATAGAATAGTTTACGTCATGTGACGTCATCACTGGAAGTATTATTTCTATAGAAACTATGCTTACTAATGTGACTGCATTGCACCACCCCTACACCCAGGGGACAGCTGTTACAAACTGATCATTTTGTATAATTGTTTTTTCCTTGATGGATGTAAAACCACATGTTACGTTATGTGATGACATCATTCTGTGATTATTGCTATGGCAACAATATTGAATTAGGCGTAACTTATGTAGCGTCTGATCATATACGTTTTTCCACATTGCAGCTAGTCAAACAAGTAAGGAAGGTATGGTGGGAATGAAATGAGCACCTATATATACAATAGTCTGAATTTAGAGTTTGATGATTTGTAGGATTTTCTGTAACTATAATTAGTTTTAAAACTAAAAATGTGTAAGAAATAAATTTATGTGATTTGCAATACCAATGACGTTTGAGTGGTATTTGAACTACCAGTAGTCTCAATGTTTCATGTTTGTATGACGGGCACGTTCCATGTGTGAGCATGACTTGAGTGTTATGTCATTTGGGTTACTCACAGGCATCTGCTGCATGGTTGTTGAGATATTTTATTGATACTTTTTGAGGTAATTAAATAATTATTTTGTGGTACGTTTGCAAGTAACTGGAAAAGAGGGCAAAGGCTAAAGCTTAGTGTGAAGATTGTTATTGCAACATGTTGAATGATGTCGATGGTGATAGTGTTTGCCATACATGTGTGTGTGTGTGTGTGTGTGTGTGTGTGTGTGTGTGTGCGTGTGTGTGTGTGTGTGTGTGTGTGTGTGTGTGTGTGTGTGTCACTGTGTGTGTGTCATTGACGTTCTGGTGCTTGTAATTGTAGGCCAACTGTCGGTGAATTCAGTGCTCTCAAGTGCATAGCAAGTCATCGGCAAGTGCAAGTGAAGCAGACAGACGACGTAGTCATTACCGTCCAGTGCACAGACAAATTTGGCAATATCCTTTCAAAGGTAGGACACCATACCGTCGTCTTCGTCTCAACTGTTTGTGTTTTGATGTATGATGTGTAGCTGCCACCCGGGTTTAGCGAGCAGCTGAATGTGTCTGGTGCAGACTTGGATGTTAATGAACTGAAAGTAACAACGTCTTCGGTATACCACAGTTAAAGAATTTAAGCATTTATTAATTATAGAAATAAATATTAGATTTGTAAATGATATATAATTTTAAAAAATTTTTAAATTTTTATAGATTTATTTTCTATTTTATTTTTCAAATTTTTTGATTTTTAAAAATTATTATTAAAAAATTAAAAAATATATTGAAGTATTATATATATGACTTGTATACAATGTGAGTCAGTGAGACATACAATCCTGTCGTGATGGCTTGCTTTGTAGCACAACGCAAGACATCTTACGTGCATGCACAACACTACTCATGACACACAACAACTACTCATGACACTCCTCCCCCTACAAAATTAGGTACACCGTCCAATTAAAAATCATCATCTGTGCACTGATATTCGACCTCTTCATATCTGTTCGTGTATTAGTCTGGTGTGAGATGTCTCACATAACGTCTCTTTGTCTCATTGGATACCGTCTTTTGTTCGGTACCTCTTCAGGCTGTTCTTTCTGTTCTTGTGATACTCATTCATAGTCTTCGGAGACGTGGTTTTGCATCTCACTTCTGTCACCACTGTGATGAATAGCAACACAAGACTGAATCTATATTTGGGAAACCCAACTTATATATACATCCTACGTACATGCACAACACTACTACACTGTAGAACCCATTTGTTGTTAGCGGTTAGTCAGACAGCAGGAGACAAACAGTCCTAAACATATATCACACAGATGCTGCTTGTAGGTAATCAAAAACACAGAATTGTGGAATAACGGTGCTTCACATTTTCTGTTGTAGAACAATCAGGTTACGATCAATGGTATCGCCTTCAACAAAGTTGAATTGGTTATTCGTGAGTTGACTGTGAGCTTTCAAGGAATAAAGGCTTACGTCACGTTTGATGTATCAAGTTGTCTAGTTGTGCATCGGTGCTTGTTTTGTGACACTCATAATGTGTAGGTTGTTGCTGGAAGTCCCGCTCAAGTCAAATTTCTTCACTACAATCCAAAGGAGGTAGGCATGTATTTTTTATTTTATTAAATTTGGGCGGTTGTTGTTGTGGGTTAGAGAGGGACATTGTGTGTGTGTGTGTGTGTGTGTGTGTGTGTGTGTGTGTGTGTGTGTGTTTGTGCACGTGCGTGTGTGTGCGTGCGTGTGTGTGTCAGCTTGTGTATCAATGTGTGTGTGTGTGTGTGTGTGTGTGTGTGTGTGTGTGTGTGTGTGTGTGTGTGTGGCAGCTGCAGTTGTTTCTTAAATACAGTCGAGCTAATTGTACTCAATCTCTAAGTAATAAAACACAAATTTGAAAATTTGTTATTTAAGTTTGCACTAAAGGGTAGTGGTGATACAATGCCAATGAAAATTCATACATACTGATATTATTTGATCATCAACATCATCACATCATCGACCGTATTTCTTCCTTGGGTTTAATTAATTACATCTTTATTAACTTAAAATATAATGCAAATTTTGTTTAATTAAGTAGAAGTTTCAGTATAAAAATTTTGTACTAATAATAGTAAGAACATTAATGAATATGCTGTGATTGGGAGACTTGTCTTTGCAATGTCGTCTCATTGTTGTTGTTGTCAGGCCTGCCTGAAGAAAATTTAAAGTGCTACAGTCTAACGCGCGTTTATGGGGCATTGTTACACTAAACATGGTCACAGTAGGCGTGGTCGCAGTAGGCGTGGTTACCAATAAATTTACCAAACACAGAAAACAAAGTAGATCATTGTCAACAGACATGACAGATCTCATTTAGTTAACACATTGAGCATACTCGCCGACATTCGCAACAGCCGGAGCATAGAAACTCTTGAACTCAAAAATGTTTTGCAAACTTCTTGCCTTCTTTTGCAAAAAGTGCTACAGCATGACCGTATACTATAGTGCTGTAGCTGTTCCGGCTGTTTTTGTCATACACAGTTTACTATTGATGATTTGTGCAGCAAGCAGCATGGGGTGCTGTTGTTGACACTCTGTGTTACCACGTTTTCTTTTAAATATGGCACTACTACGCATACAAACTACATATGTAGTTTCTCATCAACCTCTTCCTGAATTTAGGTGCAGGCAGTACACATGACACACAGTATGTGTTTAATCTTAACACATTCTTCTACTCATAATTTAATATCAACACGTTTGTGTACTGTAGTCAGTAGGTTTCACAGGCTTACAGCTTTAGTACGTTTAAAGTGACTACACACTAACACACATCAGAACCAAGGGGTGGGCAGCTGCCACGTGGATGGACGAGAAGGACACGTGACAATATGGCCCCTGGTGCATGCGTAGGTGTTTAGGAGAGGGGCATGCGGGAGGTTTGTGAGTGATGCGGGTGCTTTGTGTAACTATACATGTAAAATATTTTCAAGTGCATTGCTAATAATGCAAATCGATTTCACACCAGATTTTTCTCATTTTAACTTTTGCTCTCATGTAGCCGATTTACGTGTACAACGAGTCTCGGTTGCCTGCTGCGCTCATTATCCAACTCTACGATAAATTTGGAAACGTGTCACCAGAAGAAAACGTTAAGATTGCGCTTGGCAAGACGGCTGGTCTCAAGGTTGTAAAAATGCACAACTTATTATGTCTCAGTGGTGTCTGACATGTTGGTTGTAGTTCGAGCCGGCCACTCACCCGCAGAGAACCAATGAAGCAGGACAGGTGAATTTTGGTCAGTTGACAGTTAGCGGAGCCAAGTGAGTTGCATCAACTTCTGTACTGCTGTTTCTCCTTAGCGTGCTATGGAGTAATGATTTGTGTATTTGTTTGTCTGTATATTTGTGTGTGTGTTTAATTGTTTGTCCATTTATTTATTTGTGTATTTGTCTATTGTGTCTGTTTATTTGTTTATTTATTTGTTTGTTTCTTTGTTTGTGTATTTGTTTGTTCATTTATTTGTTTTTTTATTTGTTTGTTTGTCTGTTTATTTGTGTGTTTATTTATTTGTTTGTTTATTTGTTTGTCCATTTATTTGTTTGTCTATCTATTTGTGTGTCCATTTGTTTGTCTGTTTATTTGTTTGTCTGTTTATTTGTTTGTCTGTTTATTTGTTTGTCCGTTTTCTGTTGTCTGTGTATTTGTTTGTCCATTTATTGTTTGTGTGTTTGTCTGTTTATTTGTTTGTCTAGTTATTTG